>NC_058021.1:25473975-25623975 GCF_019176455.1 Solea senegalensis
ATACACTTGGCTGTGAACCTGTGGCACATATTGCAGCCTTAATTAGTGTATTTTCCTCATCCATATGATTTACTCATTTAAATAACACATCGTGTTGGATTTTCACTTTTAATTAAACTGCACTTCAGTCTGGCTCATCGTCTAAAAAGGACGGATTAGTTTCAAAACTTGAAAAAAACAAACCCGACACTTGTTATTTGTAGGATGCAACAGACATGAGTAAATCCAGACACAGAGGCAAGACAGAAAGAAAGAGGGATGGAGAGGCAAGACGGCAGAGTGACCCAAGGGAATAAAACAGAGGGATGAAGAGAAAAACAGAAGCAGAGACAGATGAGGAGATGGACAGAAGGAGAAGGTCCATTAACCGCAGAGTCTAAACAAGATAGGAGAGCACCGGCAGTGCAGTGAGCAACGATGACTCAGAAGCCCAGAAAATGATGTGCGTTCTATCATTGGGAGAATAGCTTCATCGACAGTGCACCTCTCCTCTCGCTTCGATTATCACTCATTCCCTCATTTCAGCTAAGAGCCTGTGGACTGCTGTTCAGTTTGGTTAAATGTCATATATAATAGAAAGAGAAAACAAAAATCCAGCCTTTTTTTCACATACGTGAACGTATCAATTGTTGTATTTGTGACACAGCTCTGTTTATACTGTAAATCCAACTTCATTTCTTTTGTCATGTTGTCATCAGTAACCAGAAGAATGCTGGTCGTCATTTACTTTCATTAACTGCTCATAGTTATTTAAATGAGTATAGGAATATGTGACTCATGAGGGCAAATGCAACCGTGCACACACACACAAGTGTGAAAAATAGCTATTGTCACATTCTCAGCAACAGGGTAAAAGAAAAAGATATAAAATCTCTCAGACATCTGCTATCACACAGTAAATACAGACGACTCCATTCACAAACGCTCCTCCTTCTGGTATAATGTCTACAACGCACATTTATTTCTATGGTGGTGCTTTATCTCTTCCTCCTGATCATTTAAAAAAATCATGGGTATACCCGCTAATATTGGTGAGAAAGAGAGGAATGCTTAGTAACGAACAGGGAGTTAACAAATGATCACAGGAAGCACCTTGAATTATTTTCTACCAGCTGTGACACCTTATTTTGCGAGTGTGGGGAGACGAGGTGTAAAAGAGCACATTGCTTCAAGGAAAATGAAATAACACTTCCAAATGAACATGGAAACTCAATGTTTAGGCTTTAACGTTTGCCTAAATGTTGTTGATGCCTGTCATTTTATTTGTCATGTGGGCCATTGCTGCTTTTTATTATCAGCTAAACTACGCTTTGCTGCCAGCTTCAGTTTTATGTCGTTTATACGGAAAAAAAACCCTAAGCAACTGCAGTGCCATTCTATCTGGACTAATATACAGGATTTTTGTTACATTCAAAATGTATAAAGGAGATAAATGCACCATTACCATACGTCCATTACTGTATAGCCACAAGGGAAGGAAAGGCAATTATTCAGGCCTTCTTTTTATAGTGAGTGGTGTCAAGGACAGGCATGGAGCATCATTTATGTCTGCAAGAGTGTCTGCCTATGAAGCTTTGCTGACGCACAGACTTGGGGGCAGAAACAGACGCTGAAAACACAGTAAATCCATTTTCACTTGCAACAGTTTGTAACACACGGACATATTCACAAGCAAACATCAGTCACATGTCCTCTTTGATTCCAGCAGCACACTATCCTGCATCAACAGTCCCTGAGCCAGCAGTCACAGTAGAGATGAGCGTGGACTATTCCAACTGAAAAGCCCTCTTTTAATTGACCCTGGCTGAATCTGCCTCAGTTGTTCAATATTTTACCAGTTAGCTCAGGCTGCAGCGTGGAAACAGGTTGTGAGCTTAACTGAACAATGTTGGGTAAACGATGCGAAAGTGAACATTTGCCTCTCAGAGTTGAAAGATAGCTCATGCAGTGCATGATAGCCAAACAGCCATAATCTAGCTTCATATGTCTTGTTAGACAAAGACAAACAGCCTGGATTGATGCATACACACATTCAACTGCTTTTTAAAATATAAATTTTGGCTAATTTTGCTTTAGCTTCAGTAATTAAACTGTTGCTATGGCATTGTGAGTAATGTAGGTGCCAGGTGTGATGCCAATCTCTGGTCTCGTCAGATTATAAAAGGGAATGTAAGTGCTTTTATTTGCTTTCTGAATTCCTAGTCAGACATTCATGAAAATCAGCCAGATGACTGGAAGTCAGAATTATGAAATCCTTTTTTTTTTGTTAATCTAGCCATAACCTTTGCATGAGCTTTGTTGCATGTTGACCTGGCTTGAAAACACATAGAAATACCACGTCCGACACCGCACTGCCAACAACGTAGATCTGCTGCTGTCTATAACCTCAGAGAGGAGGCGGAGGACGGGTAAGCTGTGGACAAGGCCCTGTTGGGGCACAAAAAGGGCAGGTGCAGCCAAGCGCTAAATGAACCGCCTGCTTAAGACACTCGACATTGGGTCAGCATTTTGTCACAGCCAGAGGAAAAGAAATTTGAGAACGACTTCACTGAAGGTTGCAGTGAACTGACTTTGCAAGTGAAGCTATTAGTGGTTTTCTGGCATTAAACATTCATGTGTGGGATTTTATTTTATTTAGGCTGTCCAACGTTGTGGTTTAAAAATATGTGGATTTTTTTTTTGATTGAATGGTCATTTGTCTTCCTATAACCTCATGGCAGCAGAAACATACATAAGTGCACAATTTGTTCTTGCAACCCAGGATATGACCACAATCTGTCAAGATGACATCAAACTGCATTGTATGAGAGTAAAGTTAAGAGCCCATGTACTGCACTTTGTATTCTATTCCTCCTAAAGCTCCACTGCCTCAACAAGGAGCTGCAAAGACAGCGCGGAGTGTGGACAGGACTGTCATTAATGATCAATTTAGGGGTGTAACAATCAACCAAGGAGCCTAATTCATCCATAACATCCCTGAGGGAAGAGCAGTCTTTGCATAATAATATCTGATATCACTTTGACAGCGAGTGTGTATGAGTGCCTTATTTACACAAATTGCGATGTCACATACATGCACTTACGACTGGGTGACATGTCCCAACAATTAACATGTCAACAAGACAATTTCAAATCAGTTAAAAATGATAAAATGACGGATAGCTGAAGACTAAGTTTTGCTGCTTAGAGAATATTGAGAATATAGAGAAAACCCTGCAGTTAATGGGGGTTTTACATGTATTAATAGACAGAAAACAACATTTATTTTACATAGAAAGCTTTAGCAAAATTGAGGGAAACATTCAATGCCCTTATTTATGTATTTGTCTTTTGCAAAATGTTTCTATGTTTTGTGTCTGTTAAAAATTCTAAAACCAGAATGAATTGGTTTCTTCAACATTTTGTCGTAATAATAATCAATACCAACAGATATGAAACATTTTGGCCATATTGCCCAGCCCAAACTCAAATATAAAGACAGTTATTGATTGACAGGAAAGATCATGCATGCAGGTGCAAGCCAGCAGGTTCATGCCAAGTCAAAATAAACATACATAAACTATAACCCCTGCACCAAAAAACAACAAAAACAACAAAAAGCGACAGATAACGTATTTGATATAGATTTGCCTCCAAATAAAGGCTTTCTCTTATGCTACTGAACCCACATATTAGACAGTGGGAGGCAGTTACTGGACACTTTGTGGGGTCTTCCGCACCCCTTAATCATTTGTCACTGTTTGCCATCTACAGTACATGCTGTGTCACATCCATCACTACCTGGCAAATTACCACTCTGTGCAGGGCAACAGAGGTGAGACTGCCACACACACACACACACACTCACTGCAGATGCTCAGCACATGCTGTGCACGCAGACACACATTTAAAACGGATGCTAATTGAATCTGCCTCTGAGTCATCACGCATGTGACAAAATGTTGAGACGACTACTGTAACACAAACATTGAGAAATGGGGGCAGCGACGTCGGCTCGATGATCTCCCATCTCCTTGAATGGATTACTCAGAATAGCAATGACTGATTCATGCAGCGTGTGGGGTGAATGGATTCCTGGGGTCTTGCTAAAAAAGCTTTGGAGGGATTACCGAGGATCAACAGGTGACAGTGTGATCGGCACAGAACAAAAAGAGTTGTTGCGTGGGCCACGTGGGCCATAAAAACTTTCCAGATTCATCCATTACTATATTGGCCTGTATCACCTCAACCAAAGAGGTAATGTTTGGTGTGTCTATTTGACTGTTTGAGAGCAGCAGAATTCAAAAAGTTAAGAATTGATTTTATTGACATTACAGGGAGGATGAAGGTTTTGGCCCAAGTGAGATATGATTGGATTTTGGATCCAGAGTCAGGATTCTTTTTGTTTACCTTTGTATGATAGGGGGCGTGTACTGACTCTTTTTAACCGATTAGTGCTCTCCAAGTGCTTTCTCTCTCTCTTTTTTCAACACAATAAGCTTCAGACCATGAACTAGTTTAAAGATTACATTCCAATTGAATAATTTATCATCAAATCCATGAGAAACTGTGCTGAACACAACAAAGCACATGCAAAGAATCAGAGTTCAGGACTAATCAGGATTTTCAGCTAGCATTCCTTTGCCTCAACCATGACTTTGAGGGGGGGTAAGAACAAACTTTATTTGCAACATCTCATATTCACTGAATCTCAACGTCTGTGCACATGGACGAGCTGCACCACATGAACCAGAACTCAGCAACAACAACACCACCACCACAGCACAAATGTAGCCACCTCTTCCACATCCAGAAACAAGCACCTACACAGTCTTTATCCTCGGGCTGCCACGCTTGACAACATCTGTGTGCGGCACCTTCTTCATCAGCCACATGGGCAGAGAATTGGGAGAGCTGATCAAAGACACCTCACGTGCATTTGTTTAGAGTAAAGCGCGCAAACACGCAGACATCCACGCATGTAAAGCAGCAGCAGCAGGCATCTGACTGTGTTTCCATCCCCATTCATTCATTCACTCACTCACACACTCACTCAGCAGAACAGGCTACACAGTCACCTATATTCGCAGCGAGTTGATGTGGAAAAATCACTTACACAGGAGGATCAGTAGGAGCCGGGTGACCGGCAGTGACAGCCTCTCTCTCCCACGTTATTCCAAATGATGCTCAAAATAAATAAATACATAGATAAAGAGGGGGGGGGAGAGAAGACGCGGAGGGATGCGTCTCTGCAAGTGTAAACTTCCGCGACACCTGCCTGCTTGTTTTTTTTCCCACCACAGCAGCAGCAGCAGCAGACGCAGGCACCGCTGAATGGGCGATCACGAGGTTTGTATTACAAGCGAGAGAGGAGGAGGAGGAGGAGGAGGAGAGGGAGGAGGAAGGCGCATGGCGAGCGAGGTGAGGCACTGGCACCTTCAGTCCTCCTGTGTTCACGGTGGCACACGCACACATACACACAGAGAGAGAGAGCGTTTGCATGATGGGGGTGTGTATATGAGAGGAAATCTGATATAGCTTCTGTGCTTGTCTAATCTAATATCTAATCCCATTTTTCTTGCTGTTGACACCTGCGATTCAGTTTGGCACTGCTGCTCCAGGAGGAGGAGCAGGGACTGGCTCCTCCATTCACAGACAGTCACAGTGCAATTAACCCCAGACACAAATGAAAACATCCATGTTAATCCAGCATCTAATCTCTTACATCCTTGTGTCTCTATCACTTCACTGTTATATCTTAGCCTAATAAGAAATCTAATTCTACAAGAGTCAGTATTTCATCTATCCAACGTCACGTGGATTTTGACACCTGAATCAATGTGAGCAAACCAACCTCAAATCACTGAAACTGCAGGTGAAGACCCAAACTCTCCCTGAGCTGTGGTTTGGCAGAGAATCACAGATGATTCAGATCAGAGAGGAAAGACTTGGCCGTTTGTTCCCTTTACTGCCGCACACAGTGTTGCACAGTAAAACAAGCTGACTGTGGTGTATTGCAAAAACACTGTCTAGGATTTTTGTGCTTGCTCAGCAAGGTACAAATTCTGGCAAAGATAAAGAGCTCTCCTCACATTGCAATTAGAGGCCACTTTGTAGAGATTCTAAATCAGACTGAGCGGATGCTTCCTTTATCTTGGGTTTAATTAAATACATCATTTACCAAAGATGCTGGTGGGAAAAAAAGCATTGCATGTGAGACTATGTTTTTAATGACATATTACAATTTTGACTGACACTGACTGAGCACAAGTATCTTCAGATGCAGTGTACTTCTACTACTACTAATAATAATATAAGTAGGCGTAGAAGTCCTTCTCATCATTGCTGTTACTCAGGGAAATTTAATTGCAGTGTGGAGAAGCATCATCATATAAAACATCAAGTTAATAATGCAAAACAATGAAAAACACATGGCAGACAGACGAATAAATGCAAATGGAAGATCATTCAAAATGAAAACCAAGCCAGGGACAAAACCAGGCAAGTGCTAACATGCTGAATAAAAGTAGACTCATGTAAAAATATGTACTATACTTAAAAAAATGATATGACACGTATGAGGCAGTGCAACGGCAAAATGTACAAATTCAACATTTCCTCTGGGTTGAAGCAAGTGAAATAGTAACTTTTTCTGAGAAATGATTTCATCACCTTTCACTCTTGAATGTGGACTATTTATTTATTTATTCTGAGTAAATTCCATCTTTTAAAAATACCCATGTGACGATATATCATTTGAAACTGTATAGAAATAAATTATATTCTGCTGTATATACTGCTCCATCTACAGTGCAATGAGTGAAGATATCTATATGCAACAACAGTGATGCATTTCGAGGATAGAAATGGGACTTTTCTCCTTTGGTTTACTCAGATTTACTCAGGCATAGTAACAGACATAATATTTCTATCACTGGATATACATGCCACAGACCGAAGTTACATACTGGAGCTGAATGCACTTTAAAAATGAGCTTGCTTATCATGGCTCAATACTCATTGCTTAAATAACTCATTGTTTGTTATATTGCAGATTTACTAGCTTTGTTTGCAAGCTGGAGTTGTCGCTGCCATTGGACCCAAAACAAACCCGAATGGAAACTCTAAAGTGACAGTTTCCACTTAGACTTAACTAATCAACTAATGTGTACTTGATTGAGTGCAGCTGCTTCACGGAACAGAAAGGAAAGAGTGAAGTCCTAGTTTAGCCCCCAGTACAAATCCCAGTCATTTTCTCCAGAGTTTCACATGGTCACATGCACATTTAAGGCAACTGCTGGTCACACACATGTCGGAGTAAAGCTTATTAAAGGCTTCATGCTCCAGTAATTCTGGTGTTTATGCTTTTACTCAATGCTGCTGAGTCACTTGCAGCACGACCCCGCATTTACATCTGCAGCTCTGAGGTGAATAAAAATCCTCAAATCAAATCCTCAAAGCCTGCCAGGGAGTTATGATTGCTAAATTGGAATATTTAGAGTGGCTAAGTATCCCGGAACCTTCTATCCATGTCACATGCTGGGGCTACAGTGGTCTTGTGCTTCGTGTGTGCGGACATTGTCTGTCGCTGACATTCAGTTCTCTCGGCGCGTTTGGAGACGGATTAGAGCTCCTGTACGTTGGCATTTGAGTTTCCCTTTGTCTTTGGGCTTTGCTGCACACTATATGATCTCGTCCATCAACCAAATGTCAGCCCTCACAAGCATATAAATGGTCAATGAATCATAACCGCATGTTAGCAGCCGTGTACCGTGACATTATGCACGGGGGCGTTTGACAGGGAAATGTGAACCGATGATTCTGAAAAGAAAACAATATGTGCCATTCCTGGAACTTCACTCAGGCACCAAACACCAGTCGGTCAGGAATGTGTGCTTTCTGGACAATGAACAGGCAAACTGACAAGGTATGAGCAAATCTCAACCACCAGGGGGCGTCTAAAATATTGACTATCTATCAGAATCAAAGACAGCGTGGCATATTCTCTGGTGCATTTAAGGTTTTTCACCTGCAGCACTCAACACTGAGTTACTCTTCACTGATCCATGATCTGTACTGAGCTGCCTGTGTGGTCATTTTCCCCTTTGTGTGCTGCTGTGATTTCAGACTGTGTAGAGCTTTTCCAAAACACACTGTTCTGTGTGTAAAATATGTGCTCACACATGTGTTAGGGCGCTAATTTTCCACCGTAGAAAAAGACTGACGTCAGTAAGAGCCTTATAATGCAAGTGGTTTAAAGGGGTGAGTCAGATGTAAACAGCCTGTGAACAATGTTGTTTCTCACTCGTTTGAGCACAGTGAGTAACAAACGCCGTGATTCGTTGTATTTCATTAATGAAGCAAAATATCAAAGGCCTGAGTTACCACAGACCTCAGAGGTCAGAGAGTTGATTTTTGATTGAAGTATCTGCTGTAATGTGTGAACAAGAGAAACTATTTAGAAAATATTTCTCTCCCTCCGCTGATGTCGGCTCGTTCAGTCTTCACTGGCTTCAGCTTCTTCCATTTAAACATACATTGTCTTGTGTTTGTCATTGACGAGGTGGAGGTGAAGCCTCTGCCTACTCAGCATGACTAATTGCCCATAAGTGGCCATTGCAGTGTTGGAAACAAAGCATCACAGATAGCAAACAAACACAGTGAGTCACTCCGAGCATTATTCTGTTATTTACAGTTAGGGGTAAAGGGGAATTGCCATTAATTTCATATGGACAGAGGTGGGGCTTATTTCACATTTGATGTTTGTCACGTTTTGGCAACAGCTAAATTTGACTTAATTTTTTTTACATTTTATTAAAGGATTTTCAGAGGGTGGGAAAGTCTTGAAGCCGCTTAGTTGGAGTTGCATGTAAATAAAAGGAAAAGCAACCTCCTAATCTCCCATACAGAACTGCAACTGTGTGTTAGTAAAGACTGGGAAGATCTGGCCACTTTGCTCAGGTGCTGGAAAAACAGCCTCAGGGAAGATGTTAATGTGGAGTCATTTTATTAAGACATAAACAGAAATGTAATAAATGAGGACAGTGTGTGGAAAATGAAGACTAACTGTCTGGACGGCCAGGGAGCTCCTTTGGCTGCGAGTGCTGTTCTGGTCAGTCGCCATTTGAGAGTGTTTTTTTTTTGTTTATTCTGCAAAGCTTTTTATACTTTAAAAATGTTCCTTTGAGCCTCCGCTGCCTCCCAAACAATTCTTCTCTCTCTCTTTCAGTGTTTGGAAACCACAACATACTGGCAGTCTGGTCAATCTCCTCGCAGACAGCATTAGTCAAACAGCACAGAAGCCTGTTATGCCTCTTCCTTTTCCTGACATGTGGATGAGTGAGAGTAAATTTGCCAGCTTATTCCACTTCCCGCTTTGGCTGCCAGTCGTTTGTTTCCAGCCAAGTTTCGCCACAGCTGTTTACATTTGTGTTGCAAGTCACTCAGCTCCGTTTAAATATTTCTATAAAAGATCTGAGATTTAATTTAACTTCTTCACTCACACCACCAGCGAGGAAGCACTTACCCCCACAGCACGAATGCACAATGCAGCAAAGGTGAATGAATTAATGAAATGGCTCACCTTATTATAGGTTTTCTCTCAGTTCTACGGATCATGAGAACGTCTTGTGATAAATGGGTTGGATTTAATAGCCCACACATTTACTGTTTAGTTTCAAATCGTCGCAAAGCTCTGTAAAACACTACACAACATATAACCTGCTGAGCACCACGCAGCAGACAAATAAACATTAGGGAGTAGCTAGTCAACCTAGCGGATTTATTATTTAGCCAATAAAGAGCCAGCTGCATCTCAGGAGGTGGCAGAGGAAACCAGAAACAGAGCTGAGCATGGCCAGATTTATAAGCTAATTCTAAGAATTCTAGCCAGCCAATATTTGCTTATACAACCATTATTTGATGTATTATTTAGTCACTAAAGAGACAGATATGTGTCTCAGAAGGTGGCAGTGCAGAGCTGAGCGGGCTGACTGACAGTGAACACACCAGTGACTACAAAAGAATCTAGAATCTAGTCTAAGGGACTATAAACTTAAATTAACAGCTTCGACTGCATCGACATATTTACATGTGTATATTTACTTTATAAAGCCCACATTGTCATGAAATGAGAATATTGTGCTGTCCCAAAATATTATTTGATACAACCATATAACATTTACACATTATAGTAGTCATTTAGAAACATCTTTCTCACTCTGGGGAACCAGTTGTTTTGTTGCTGCTTGTGTCAAGTCCTGGCATTGACACAAAGTTATTAGATTTGTTGACTCTCGTTGTTGCATCATACGATTTCAGCTTCATTTTATGCCAAATATTCACAAAGACAAAATGGAACAATTCCCTTCCTATCTTTTATCTCTGAAAAATCCACGCCTGAATTAGATATTTCACATGTTTTGTACTATTACTGGAGTTTTAATCATCATCCATGACAGAGTGAGCTTGTCCATACCTTGTCTCGCCGCGGCAGGCTCTCATCTCTCATCAATGGCTTCAGCCCTCTGTGGCATTGTTTGAATCCAACTCATTGCTGCCATGGAAACCGGAGCAGAGAAAGGATGGGATAGAAATGAGACATAGTAAGGCCGTGACCTGTACTACCTGTGACACTCTTTCATGTTATTATGTTTCGTGTGGCTGCATGAACACGGTGGTGTGTGGAGATAAGGACTTGACAAGTTGGGTGTGATTTCCAATTTCCTTAACCGTAATTACATCAATAAAGAGACAATCAATACCATACGTGGTGTTTTTCTATACAACAGCAGATTTTCTGAAATAACTCCTGGTGCAGGGGGATTTGTTCATTTCCACACATTGTTATATTGCATTTTCAAAACATGTCGGCACTGAAAAAGGTAATCAATAAACATCAAACGCACTGCGGTGCATATTTTACAGGTGTGCAGCAGTCGGTGGACAGGACTTTTGGAGAAGATCAAAGAAACGCTGACACGTCTGAGCTCTGTGTGAGATGACAAACTAAGTGGAATCTATTCAGCTTTACAGCTTTTTCATGGCCACAGTTGCAAGAAAGAAAATCTATTACACGCAGTGTTATGGTACGCAGTCAGCCTAAGTGACTCTGCATCAGCACAGAAAACCATCTAAAGGATTCAGGTAAATTCAAGTGCATATAAGCTGCTCTACATACATCTGTAAATTCTAGGTAATGACTGAGAACAGACATTTTACCTCATTTCCATGAGTAATATCCGTTTTGTCAGTTCAATTTGGGGAGTTCGTGAGAAATTAGCTGCTGTAATTCATTTCAACATAAATGTGTGTAATCCAATAAATCATAATGTAAGCATGGACAGGAGAAATAGAAAAATCTTCATGTGTGTTTGTGTTGATTCATTTGAGATGCCACTGAAGTCCCAGCCACACTGACGTCTGGTTTAACTGATCATCTACAGATCTTCATC
Organism: Solea senegalensis; assembly: GCF_019176455.1. Classification (NCBI taxonomy): domain Eukaryota; kingdom Metazoa; phylum Chordata; class Actinopteri; order Pleuronectiformes; family Soleidae; genus Solea; species Solea senegalensis. The sequence continues at coordinate 25,485,408 of NC_058021.1, forward strand.
TTCCTGGGTGCTCACATGTCCACATTGATAATTTATGGTAAATTGCAGATGGATCAGGCTGCAGTTTAAATACATATATATATTTTATCCGTTTAGTGTGGAAAAATGAAAGCCGTCACCGCCCGAGTGCCTTTTCATCCCCTAAAATACTGCGGAGGAAGGAGGACCAGCAGACGGGGTACAGATGTGAAATTAAAGACAACTCAAGTGATGATATATTTAAATTTCATTTTTTGAGCCTAATGAGCTCTTTCTTCTGTTGAAGCAGCCAAGGACACGTACATTGAAAGTGAATACAATTACTCTTCATTCAGTGTTTACCACAGAAATTGCAGCAGTGTTTTTCCCTCAGCCTCCTCCTTGCCTTCCTCTGTTGTTTTCACCTGAGGGGACTGGATGGGAGTCTTGATGACTTTCTCTCCTTGGCACCTTCCTGTCAACAAAGAAGAGGACAGTGCGTTGTAAGAAGAAGAAGAAGTATTGATTCACATTCAGACCTATAAGCCTGTTCATTTGTACGGGCTTGACCTGACACACGGCACCGCGTGCAGTAACACAAAGACGAGATTGACAAATGGTATTTGGAGCTTGACTGAGTTTAGTTTGACCATTTCGACGTGGATAATGTGTCTGCTTTATTTTATCTGGATGCATCATCTATGGCCTCCAACGTAACGGTTGTGTCTGCTTTATTGTTAATGTACACACATAATTGCATAAAGTGCTGTGAGTCATGTGTATCATAGCAACAGAGACGCAGCGAGATGTATGGCGACAGGAGGATTCCACTCAGGCAGGGGGGAAAAAAGAAGATTGCAAAAATATAATTACATTATATTGATTTTTAAACTCATATGTGGTTGATAGAAAGTTGCATACATAGAAATACTATTGCAAAACAGCAAAACTGCATCTTTTACTCAACTGGGAAAGTGTGTAGTGTGTGGGGAAATACTGTATGTAAACAGTATAACCCTTAGCAACCCTAAGCTTTAATAAGCATTTCTTTCTGCATGAACTCCTTAAAAAAAGGCTTCAGATACCATTAAACATAGTCAAATATTAACAGTTTACTGTTGAACTTTGTAAATGCACTACATTTCACTTGGATCACAAGCAAAAACAAGCAGACCTCCATCTGGCTCTGTTTCAGAAGTGGATATCACACAACCCTCAAAAGTATCTGCATGGAAAGAGGCCAATTACGTGAGAACACTATATTTTTTCCCCGCAATTTGGGTAAACCACCACTAAAAGGTGGAGCAGTAAGGAGTTAATGTTGCGCTTACATAGTCCAAAATGTCCATCACTTTATGAGTCACGTCTCCTAATCCAGATGTTTACTCCAAAGGCATGTTTCTTGTTTTCTTTCATGCTGTTGACAAACATCTCTGTTGCTTTGCTCTCAGACATGTGTGTGTTTGTTACGCCGCTGCAGACGACTCCACTCTGCATATCTGGTCAGAGCAGACACTGCTTCAAGACATAAGTGTGTTGTTTGGCATTTTGTTGTTTCCGAAGATCCTCAGTTTTCTGACCATGCGGCGTCGTCCTCAGATGCAGCAGCTAAAAGCACAGCAGGGCAATTTTATATATATATGTAGCAATTTTGTACAGTTACTTCTGTGAGATGCTTTACAAAGTCACTGTAAACTTGAAACAATCCCAGCTGTCAATATGTCAACGTCACCACATTGTGGTTTCTGACGTAAATGAAAACTTGTAACCTTGGCAACATGATTTTTGACAAGGCTTATTAGAAGTCATTTGATGTTTTGCTAAACGACAGCACAGAAACTCAAAAGGAGTGACCAGGGCCGTTTCTAGCTTTGTGGGGGCCCTATGCAAGATGCTGTTGGGGGGGGGGGCCGAGTTAGCCAAACTATGATGGAGATATTCCTAACCCTTTAGATGATCCACGAGAAAAACAGACTACAGTCATGATAACCTCTTATATTAAAATTAAACCTTAATTTGAGCCACCGAAGCAAGTTAAACTGCTAAAAACTGATACAAGGAAAACAAATGAGAAAATAATTTTGGCTGTTTCTGAGAGTAAAAACACAGTGAGCCAGCATTCATATCAATGTGCAAACAATAAAGACAAAACACTTATGAATAATACTAATGTTGGATACTCATCAGTGGAGTAAGTGTTATTTATAAAGTCTATTTAGAGGCCTATAAATATATTAAACTTAATAAAATAATCATGAGTAATACTAAAGTAATGTTAAATGGCAAATATCTGAGAGACAACTGCCACTGGATGATGACACAGCAGACAGGTCATTTTAATTATCCTCAGATGAGACTGAACACACAGATTTGGGGCCCCCTGGTGGCCTGGAGGTCCCGCATACAGCAAGAAACAGCGATGGGAATGACAGTGAAAAAATAAACCCAGGGTCAGTCTGGTCAAATGGCTGACATGTTTGTGTACACGTCCATCTTGGACTGGCTGCCAAAGTAAAGCTGGTCTTGCAGTTTTGAGGTCACCCCCCCCACTAATAAGCCCCCTCCATCATTTCACATCATATCATTAGCTTGCAGCTGTCTACTCACTGGGTCCCAAACCACGGAGGAGGTGACTTTCGCAACAACCATTTCTATACGCAGTGTCAGGCGCAGCTCAGAAAACGAGATGATGAGGATGATGATGATGATGATGATGAAGAAAAATAAAAAAATGTAATTCTCCAAACTCAAAAATGTGACTCTCACACCTTTTCACTTTTTCTTCGGGGTTTGATGAGTCGCCTCGAGGGACACATCTTTCAGTTACATGCCAGAGGATAGGAAAGTGGTATATGGGCAGTTTGGACCGGAAATGAAACCCACTTATTTCCACAACTTTTACAGCAGTGCTAGTTTCCAGGCTTTGTGGTAGACAATGTCTCTGTAACCAAGAGCCTCAGGCACAAAGATATTAGACTAGATTCTCCCGCCCTCACCCACTCTCACTCATTCTTTCCATCCTGTAATACACCTTGAGACAGGGTGCCTATTCATGTGCAACTCACCCCATGAGGAGATGCAGTCTTAATAGTGTGCTACATTTTAAAAGCCATATAAAGTCGTCACAGTGGTACACTACCCCCTCCCCTTGTTTGCCGGATACTATAAAACATACATTTAAAAATGTAGGAAGGTTACAAAAACCCATAAAGGCTACTGGACAAACTTCCTACACGTCTGTTTGGTCTAATGTATGTTGTGTGTATTAATTGCAGGGCTGTTTGTTCATGTTGTGTTAACTCTCAGTTACTTCTTATTGTTAATTGTTAATCAACCTGCCAGAGACTGGTGAAACTGATGAACTGTTTCAGGGGACGGCAGATGAAGAGGAGCTTTCATAGCTAAATCTGGTACATTTACAGTATATGCCTTTTGTCATTTTATTTCTCAAGCGTTCACGATTTATCTCTCTAAACCTCAGTACACATGACTTTTATCTGTATCGGAAACATCTGACAGCAGGCTGAGAGATGAGTTGACAGTGCTGGTATATCCACTGAGAAGTCTACTGAGGAATAATTACTGTAATTCCAACAAGTGAAGTGCACAACTGTATAAATAGTCGCTGCACATAAACATTTTTGAAGGAAATAGAATAATCAGCGCTGAGCCAGGAGAAAAATTCATGGCATAATCCTCAATCCATGACATGGAGCAAGCCACAAATGTCTCATGTGTTATGCGCAGACATTTGACAACACAAGTTTCCTCTCTTTCCTTCACTCTCATTCAAACACACACACACAACACTCACACATGCGGTATGGCAGGAGTTACAGTGCAGACATAAGTGGAAAATGGTCCTCATATTCTTCTCTGGAATGGGGTAGTGGGTTGGGGGGAGATGGGTTTTAAAGGGGGAGGCCCCTCAAGATGTCTGACATGTTTCTGCAGGACCGCAGGCCACTGGCTGGCTCAAAGCACAGTCTTGTGGTGGGCTGTTTGTCTGCGTGAAGCTGGCATGGCCTCCTGTTCCCCTGCATCTGTTCCCCATTAGCAGAGCCGAGAGTATAAAGCCGGGAGCTGACAGTGGCTGGGAACAGTCTTCGTCTTGTCTGGATCATGGGGTTTACTATCTGGCTGTGCGTGCTCTGCCTGCAGGCGAGCCTGTTGTCACACGCCCTCGACTGCTCAGGAGTGACACAGGGAGAGCTGTGTGTCAGTGGACAGACCGCAGACGCACAGGTAAGAGATTCACCTCTGATGGATGTGATAGTTAAGGAAGGACGAGGGTGTTCATTATGTATCCGTCATCATCTGCCCGTGACATTACCGGGGTAAGTGCAGCCTGTCTGAGTTAAATGCTTGTTTGCTTGGTCCAAACTGGATAATAAATAACATTCCCGGGGAAATTAAAGTGAATAGAAGTTGAATTATCAACATTTTCTTGACTGGGAAAGCCAACGAACACTGAATGTAAAGTGAGCTCTCTGGTGTTAGGTCAGTTTGATTTGGATTTTAAGGATATTTGCTGTTTACTTCTTCGTTTTTAAATGACAGTGTATATACGAAATAGTATGACATTTTTATCACTAAATTCTGACCCAAAATCATCAACTTTAGATTTACTACATGTTCTTTCTTGTTTAATACTCTGAAATATTTTTTTCATATTCTGTATCACCTCCTTCAAATAAGAAAGTATCATCTTTATAAGTTCATACTTTCAGTGCATGTTGAAAATGACCGGTCACGTACGTATTGGGTCATTTTTGCTGCTCAGACATAGTGCGGTCAGTGCTTACACGGTAGCCTGGGACAGAGGAAGCCAGTAACGCTGTCGGAATGCAGACTCACTCTGACTAAAGAGGCTGTTATGACGCTAGCAGGAGTCAAGTGTGTTTAAGGGTGGCAGGAGACGTGTACAGTCTAACCCTGACCTGTGGAGACATACTGTATAATTTCTTTTTTAAACAGAGACAAAGTCTTATTGTAATGGTTTTTACAGCCATTATGCCTCTGCACCAAAAATATATCCCACTGTGGAACAAAATCCCTCAGCTCCCTTTTTTTGGCGTTTCATGTGGCTCCCAGCTGTTATTCTTTAAAACTTGTGGCGAGCATTTTTCTGCGGACAGTCCTCATGTTCTGTCCAAAGTAATCACCCTCATCTGGACAACGGATTCAACAGCTGCAGCAGGAGAGACGGCGATTTTCACCCACACATGAAAGACACTTGATTTGGGAATTCTGTTCCATCTGAGGGAGTTTGTGCCACACAGCCTATGTGCTTTTTTTTTAATCTAATTACAGTATGCACAATTATAAGCTTCAAATGTGGTGGCAACTAACTAATACCAGAAGCAGCATCTTAGGAGGCTAAATTTACTCAGGTTTGCTTGTCCCACCAAGGTCACTTGTGTTTGTAATAGCATAGAACACATTAAATGGGAAATTTATGGGGCTTGTCATCGACCAAAACGAAAACCAAATGGACTGTGGGAGGTCTTTGATGGATATCCTCACCACACCCACACATATACACAAAACATTCATCTCAGTTTTTATGATGTTGTCAGAGGATTGCACTGAAGGAATCGTGCAACGTTTGCCGAATTCTCTTTTTCAGTGTGTGTGGTTTGTCTGCTTCAGTGGACGTTTCCCACGCTGTTGAACTGCACAAGAGTTCTGCTAACTGTAACATGCGTACACATTTATAATTTAAAAATGTACTAAATGTTGACACTTTGAACCCCTTGTCCTACTTTTCAGTATGGCGATCAGCAGCAGCAGAGGGCATTACCCTTCAGCGAAGGACTGGTACGTGCCACCAACATAAATCTTATCAATGACCAGATTATTGTTTGGGTCAACAAGAGCACTGATATTTGAAAGAAGAACGGAAACAGTGCTGTGGATTAATCTATAAAGTCTATGTAGTCATCTTTGTTTTCTACAGAATGGAAAACACTACAGGGCTGTACTTTTATAAATGTATCACAAAGTCCCGATTGGCAAATGTGTTGTTCCTGTTAAAGTGACGGTTCATTTATTAGCAAAACAAATGGATCAATAGCAGGACTTCATTTGTACGTGGATCAATGAGAAGTGTAAGTAATGGTGGGGCCACTGGCATTATTAAAGTCATTCTGCAGTTCGCCTCTAACATCTGAATGTGAGAAAGACAGGTAAGAGCAGGAGAAAGAAAGGCAGAATGAGACAGCATGAGAAAGGACGGGAGCAAACAAAGCAGAACAGACAAAACAAAAAAGAATATGACACGCTCATAGTGATGCACTTCATCACACACACACACAGACACAGAGAGAGAGGGATGTGCAGTAACAGTGTTATTTCCCTCTGTGGTTGTGGTTGGGACTGTGTCATCCTTACAGGTTATGTTCAGACGTAAGCGACAGCTAGAGCGCAGAGGTCCCACCCACCTGAGTCACTCCATCCTGCCCGGGTCCGTCTCTGTCAAAGGCTTCCCTAACACTCTCATCCAGGTAAAAACCACTTATGTTAGTCACACGGGAGTCAGACAAATACTGGAGAAAGGACGTAGACTGTGGCCACTGCTGACTAAAGTCCAGTGAGCCTTTAATCATTTTTTGTATTTGTTATAAAGGCTGTAATCATACAATCCAAAAAGATGATTTTTATTTGGAGATTAAAACCTGGTTTTAGGATTAGGGTTAGAATTGGGTTAAGGTTTGGTTTGGATTAAGGGTTGGGATGGTTAACGTTAGGGTCAGTGGGGAATGCATTATGTTTAGGAGTGTCCTCAGTAAAAATTGCACACAAGGATGTGTGTGTGTTTTTGGATTGAAATGTGTGTATTAATCCATATTTCATGGTTTCTCAGGCTGACAGGTCCAGACGGCACTTGGTCCAGGTTAAAAATCCAAAAAAGAAGCGTACGTCCCGTGTGGGCTCTTTCTCACTCCTGAAACATGACAAGAAATCCAACCCCCTACAGGTAAGTCACCATGGCAACCCTTGAGCAGAGTAACAGTTGGGGCAAAGAGACTGGATGTGTGAGAGTTATAAGGCCACCTTACAGTACTTGGTTTTATTGGAGCTGTTACTTCAGTGTTCTTGTCAGTTTAATGTTCGTTTGGGTGAATTTTTGACTATTCAGACTGTGTAGTTTTACAGTTAAATGTTATTTCTTTTTTAGCCTTCTTACAAAATAAGTTAGAAAGTCACATGTGTAAAGAAATAACAGCTATGAATGTGTTTTCACAATTAGGTGACCAGAGCAAGGCGACAGGTCGTGCTTGACCCTCCCAAGAAGGGGAAGTCAGGTCGTTCTGGAGCTTTTTCTGTCCTTGTGAGTCATTAAATAATGTTTCTCTGCAATTTTACTCCATCTAATGCATATTTATGTTCACGTGACGTGTCCTGTGTTCTTCAGGGTGATCCACCAAATGAAGAGAAGACCGCCAGAGCCAAAAGAAGCGTATAGAAGATGTGCTGGACAATAAGAAGCTCCTTCTATATTTTATCAAACAACATGTAAACAAACTGAACCTTTGTGTGGAAATCTGGCATTTGGAATAACAGATTTGATGTTTATTTTTGACGCGTGTGTCCAACATTACTGTTTTATTTACGTGTAAGCAAGCTTACATCTACATTTATCAGCCAGTCTGTACTTCCATGTTTTTGTTTTTTTTACATGCTACTTTTAAGTTTCTAATATATTCCCGCATGTTGTCACAAAAGGTCCAATATCAGTCTGGTATTGTGCTGTAACCTATTTAATCACAGATTCATTCTGAAGATCAGATGTATATTTTTGCAGAAATAGTCCTCGTGTTGTGTCAGATTTCAAAACGTTATGTGGAGACGAGACATATGGTGTAAAAGTCTTTAAACATTATGCACTTTATGCTCCTCTGGGGCCTTCTCTACAAAATAGGATAATTGTTTTTTACACTCTGAGCTTCATTGAGGTATTAAATTGAATAACAGTTCTTGTAGCAGCTCAGTCTTTCCTTCAGTCTTTCCCAGAGCAACATGTAACCGATTCATAAAATGACGTATCATGAGACTGAAACATTACTAATCGGAGATGGCAAGTGTTTCATATGTATGGCGACGGTTGGCAAAGACGGCAACTAATTCATTTAAATTACAGCAGAAATGGGCAACTAGTCTCTGTGTGTGAGAGACAGAGAAAGAAAGAAAGAAATCTAACATAGTCCAGACCATCTGTTTCAGGAGTCAAGCTTGCTGTAATTAAATATCTTGTGTCATTTTAATTCACTTGGCCAATAATGAAAACACAGCATGGCCTGGGCCAGAAGATTAGTCGTGAGTATTTCTACAGGACACTCACATTTTGGCACAGGCACAAAATCAGATCTTTGTGGTTTGCTCCGCAATATGGATCTCTCCAACATATCAGTCAAACAAATGACCTGGTTACAACACTGGGAAAAACAGTACTATTAACTGTAATGAGTACCTAAAATTGGACTCAGGCGCAGCCAAAGTGAAGCCACCAGAAAATCCCAACTATGAGGCAATTTGATGAGCAAAAATGAGCCGGTGTAAAACATGGAAGGAAATCTACATCACCAGGATGACTCATCCACCCCCACTCATTTAGAGATCAAAGCCTTTCGGCTCATGATGTAGGTATGCCGTGTACGCGGTGTCATTTCATGGTGTCATAGACACAAAGTACATCGACTGAAGGAAAACAACAAAATGTTATTTTTAAACTTGGCATTTTCCCTGAAGCACATCATTGGCGCTGATTATGCTTCAGCAGCTCACCCCGGGAGAATAAATATCGTGACGTGTGAGGTCCTGAACCGCTCGCCCATCATCAAGCCTTGATTAACTGGGTAGAAGCTGTCTGGGTGTCATCTCGGTGGGAGACCACCGCGGGGTGCCATTCTGAATTTTCTGAAATAGCGTTGACACACAAATATTTTTCTATAAAAGACAAAAAAAAACTAAGAAGGAGACGGCATCAGCTTATCCTCCCCTGTCAACACACACGTACACACACTCACATACACATTGCTCTGACAGCTGCCAGCAGGCTATCACTGACTGACGGTACCCTTGGGGTATTGCATCCTGGGAAACTCCTAATGATCTGATGGAACAGGGCAGTGTGTCCGAGTGTTTGTGTGTGTGTGCACAAAAATACACACAAAGAAAGTCATCCCCCCCGAAATACACCAACGACCACGCAGACACTTTATAAATAGAAATTAGCCTTTAAAAACCTTTCCCTCCAGTGATGCAAACGTTCAATCACGACTCACTTTTAAATCTGGAACATGTGACACTACACGTGGTTCGTTTCCGCTCGGCTTTGGGTTCATACAAGCCTCTCGAGAACAAAGCTGCTGATGATCACTGCTAACGGAATCATTTGGAAGCCTTCAATCTATAGGAGGTGTGGTGGGAAACGGTGCAAGCGGAGAGAGAGTAGGATGTCAGATTTTCCCATAAAAGCTCAGTCAGGTTGGTGTGCAGTTAGTGGCTTATGGTCAACGTCCTTTTCAAGTGGAAACCGCTGCGTAAGTATTAGTTTCTTGTTGATGGGAGCATCTCACCCCAAACAACATGCAATCTGGGAAGAGACAGACACAAACAAGGTCTCCTATATAGGAAGAGATGGAGGTTTGTCACTACACTGCTTGTACATATAAAGGAGGATTAAGGTTTACTCAGCTTAGGTAAATGTCTGCATTTATATAACACTTTTTAGTCTCAATGACAAGACCCACTCAAAGCACTTTACACTTTGTTTCTGCCATTCACACCCACAATCTGTATGCAACACACCATTCACTCAGTGCAAGCACAGCTGCCAGGAGCAATTTGGGTTTAACTGTGTTGCCCAGAGGCACACTGGCATGTAGACTGAGGGAGTCGCACCTCTGACCTTCTGGTCGCACAATTATCCTGAACCACTATAATTTCCTGGTTTTGGCCATCATTTCTCTTGGTAATAACCCGATTACTGTGGACTCATTTTCACTCTTTGCTACTGTTCCCCATTCTTTGTAACATGAGTTAGCCAGCTGTGGTTAACACAACACTGCAATGAGAACGCACATCTATTAATGTGAGCGATCTCCTTACATTGATTATTGTGAAAAATGTGGACATGCATCCTTTTGACCTATTTGCAGTTGGTTTTATCCGACATCCTGACATTCAACAAAGTCATACATCAGCATGAAGACTGAGTTCTCTGTCACGATTCCTGGGCCGGCTTTTCTAATCTTTTCTGTTTCCATTGACCTCAGCATGTGACCATGCTTTCAGCTCGATTTTGGCGTCTCTTCCCTTCATCTCCTGCCACTTCCCATCAGATCCGATACAGGGCGTTGGCTGTCTTCCCTCATCACGTGTAATTTCTCTCTGGCCTGACATCACCTCCTCTAAACAGTCTCTCCTTACTCTGTCTGTCAAAACTTCCATTATCTGTTGTCACAGCAGCCCGATGCCGTCACATCCCTCTGGCCCCAATGAGAAACAGAAAGAGAGAGATGTATATGGGATGTCAGCTCAGTGTGTCTCTCTGCTGACCTTTTAACATGTACGGCTGCTGGGGGGGGATTTACAACTCAGCTTCTTATTATAAACAACATCTTTATCTGCACATCCACAGGCTGTCTGCCACCTGCAATAACCTCATTTTGTCACGATAAACAAACATCAACCAAATGTTTTAAAACCCACTGAAGTCAAATATTGGACCCTAACAAATCTCTACGCCTAGTAAACCTTTTATTTTCCTAGAAAGGCAGATACAGAGAGTTTGTTATCGGTGGATGAAACCCAGCTATTTCCAATGGTTATGCTAAACTAAATCAATCCTCCATCTCTCGGCTCCAGCATGAAATTTAAATGTGACATAAGATCTTTCGGTGTATAAAATGGTTACTGCAATCCCAATTGAAAACATTGCAGGAGCATGGTTGCCAGATTGGTCATGCACAAACACATACATAACTGTGCCAAAGACTGATTTATAAACATTGAACGATTACAGGTGGAGATTAAAAGTGAAAGTGTGTCTGGATTAGAGAAATATCACCCGTCTACATTTTCATCCATCTCCTTTGCAGACCGTCATTTTTCTTCTCTGGTCAAGGCGCTTTTGAGAGGAGGTACCGAGGCTTTTTAAGTCCAATATTGTTCAATAAATCAATGGAAAATTTATCATATTTTGACAAGATCTTGTTAACTTTCAAGTGACAGACTAATCAGAAGTAGTCAACTAACAAAGATGCTGACACAATCTAAATGACAATCAAAAATAGTATGTTATGGTCAACAGGAATTTTGGGTTAGGGTTAAACACTCTAAGTACAACTTAGAATTTACTGGCAATTTGTTGATTGTATGTCATTTATCAATGACATAAGTGTCATCTGATTATCTGGTGACATTATACCGAATAGACTATCACAATAAACGGTTTGTGACACAGTATTTCAATATAACATGCTTCCTGTCATGACAGATATTTATGTATACCTTTTATGTTTTGAAATAACACATTTAACAGGCAATCGTGAAATGTGTGTCTTCAGGAAATTGAATACAATTTCCCAAAATGAACAGACGTGCTTGGGGTTTCAGAAAAAAAGACATGCTTGTTTATTTATTGAGTACTTATGATGTGTTCACATAGGTTTCACATTAGAAACCTCACAAAATCATCTCCATACCACTGGTTTCAGTTGCTATCATCCAGACAGACCAAGCAATCGCAATCCCCGCCTCCTTCATCATTAGTTCACACAAACAAACAGTAAATGCCTCTCGGCATCAAACTAAGTTTGTTAGAAGAAGGAAAAAGATGTAAAAGTCAAGAACTAAGATGTGCAAAGCTGGAAGAAAAATGCAAGAATTTCTTTTTATTTCTGTCTCTTTGCAATTCATCTGCCTTAGCTCTCCCGGAGGAAGATACTGTAGATGCCTGCTGAGTCACCGCCGTGGGCCAAACTCTGCCCCGCTCACTACATTAAAGCAGAAATACTGCTGAGTTTGACCCGCTGTATAGGTCCACGGAAAGCTGATTTATTAAGAGGGGAATACTTGAAGACAGGCTGAATCAATTTCACAGATATAGATTAGAATAGGACGAGAGAGAGAGGGAGAGCTGTTGATGAGCTGAGAAAGAAGCCTCTCAGTAAGAAAATATACTGGATCTTGAAGAATGAGAGGTCAAAGAAGATTCCTAGAAAGTACAGGAAAAGAAAATCCCATCAGAATTCAAAGCTTGGTATGATACATAAATGGGACAAGAGAAAAAAAAACAAAGAGGAGAAAAGATGAAACAGTGCAATGCAGGATTGGCTTTTGGGCCTTTGGGTTTGAGCCAATTCGACTAAAATGTGATCTCTCACTCCTTCTGATGCAAAGTTGTATTGGCTGCAAAGTGGACAGGGTCCTTCAGTGAAAAAAGGAGCTGAAAAGGCAGCACAGGGAGTCAGGGAGGCACGGGAAGAATTCCAATCAGTCTAAGATGGAGCAACAAAGTTGAACACTTCTTAGAAAGCCTGCGACAGCAGCGTCCAGTCGGACCTGAAGGATGAGCGCAGGGAGAAAGAAATGAGCAGGCTGGAAAATGGTAGGATGAGATAGGGTGGTACAAAATGTTGTCTGGAAATAACACGGTGCCCTCCTCCAGTCACTACCTCATTGACTCTGTAACCGTTTGTGAAAATTACAAAGGCTAAAACGGGAGTAATTATGTTCTGCAACAAAACATTCCTCTGTTACATTCCACAGGGGCAGAAGAGGACAGTGGAATGTCTGGGCTATAGGAATTATTATGAATTAGGTAAAAGAATAGAATAGAATTTTCTGTCCTCAAACCACTTCAAGGGTTTTTGATAAGGAATAGAAAACGAGCCATAATTTCACTTGTGGTCAAACGAGAAACCTGCTTCCACTGTCTCACCAAGGTTCGCATGTAGACGTCATTTAAAAAAGGCCAAACAACACAAAATGACTTCTTATTACTGGGAATGTTTTGGTGCTGTGGATCATTTCTTCTTTGTCACTCAGACTGTAACTGCCTCTATATTCAAGCCCTATCCAATATCAGCATAGTCAGTCCGTGTCACTTGTGTACATGGAAGAGTTAAACTGTGGAAGCAGGAGCAAAAAAAAGCATCTTTTGGGGCTGTTGTGTGCACAGTTTGAAAACTGACAAAGTCCATGAGGTCTGGTGGATGTCAGTGTGATCAGAAAAACATATTCAATATTTCATATGATGCTGAGATGCTGAATCTCTCTTTGAACATCACAGAGAGAGCTACAGGCGAGACTTGAATGGATACTTCAATATGAGATTTGAAAGGACAATAAATCATTTGGTCACACATATGTATGTGTATATATATATACATATATATGTATATATATACATATATATGTATATATATACATATATATATATATATATATATATATATATATATATATATATATATATATATATATATATATGTATATATATATACACATATATATGTATATGTATATATGTATAAATATACGGCCTGGATGTCTCTGGATCAAAGAGGTCTCTCAGCATCTTTGTTCCACTCAGCAGCTTGCAAAGATAGACAGGGAACTTCTGTGTGGGAAGGTTTATCTATAGGCTGAATAATACTGTTGGGATGGGAAAAGTGCAACAGCCAGAAAAACAAATTATCTGTGTGAAAAAGGAAGGGAGCTTTGGTACATTTCTAAAATACTGTGCCAAAACCATGATTTCCTCATAAAAATGCGAAGTGCCTGTATCTTTGCACGAGGCCTCTAGAATAATTTAAGTTTATTTTGTTGCGGTTTAGATGTTTTGTTGTTCTAGTATTGACTATTTCCAGCATTACACTGGTTGTCAGTCGAAAAAAAAAAAGGATTGCATTCATTCCTCTTTTCTCTGCTGTTACTTATCCTTTGTGGCTGCAGTTACCTGATATTGACTCTGTGGTAATAGAATCAAAACTTGCAAGAGATTGCCCTCTTGTGGTCAAATTGCATAACGCAACAAGTCCAAGCAACAGCAAAGCATTGACAAATTGATTTAGTTCACTTTCGTGCTGATCGGAGTGTAAATCACAGGGAGGGGAGTAATCTGAAAGACCAAGACCAAGACTGGTGATGAGTGAAAATCCAGTTAATCAGCTTACATTATCCAAGATATATGCTTACAATGAGGAAGGATGTGTCAGAATAAAACTAAAATACAGAATGCAATTTAAAGACACTGTTTTGTACGATCATTTTTGATATTTTCGGATGCAAAGTCTTCCTGGGTTTTTCTAGGGTTACCTGTTTCTGTTCCAACAGACAATTAAGATTAAACTAGACCAAACTATCAGTGTTTCTCGAACTTTTTACACCAATTAATTACCATTATCTAAGAATATTGAGCGTTAATGTTAAAATACAGTGGTGTAAATAGGTCAAGCAAAGTGAGGTACAGATTTTTCAATAAGATCATTTGCTCTCTCATCATCCTCCTCTTCCTCACATGTACTTCAGACATAGCGAAATTAGATTGAGATGGAGCGGGAGATAAGGTGACTCTATTATTATTTAATTTTACGCACTGGTCAAAATTCCTCAGCTCCACTCTGATGACATACCCTCTATACAGTAGTATATTTTTTAGGGTATGCTACTGTATTTCTGATACAAGTTCTTCCAAGTACCACCAAAGGAAGCTTGCGTACCACAGTGGTGGTACACGTGCCACAGTCTGAGAACCCTGGAACAGGATCCACAAAACAAATCCACAAAATGAACCCCATCTTCCAAAGGCAAGTAATATAGTTGTTTTGGGAAATCAAGAGATTTTAATCTATTATTTAACATTCAATGGTTTTGGTCAGGAGATGGGGGTCACTGGTCTGGGGTCACTGTTTGTGTTGACGCTTGACCGTCTGGTTCTGTCGCGTCCTGGCGGGATCAGAGGTGGCTCTGCTCGACTGTCCTAAGGACTTGTCCCTCTTTGAGTTCAGCAGCGCAGTCTGCTTCACAAGTGTGTTCCATTTTTCCTTCATCCTCCTTAACGCGGGCTTGACGTTGTCACACTGGGCCTTGATCCTCCTCCTCTCCACCAGGAGCTTCTCTCGCTCCTGCACAACTCGCTGATGGTGCATGCGGTGAAAGTCTCGGGCTTTCTCGGCCTTCGCCAGAGTGTCGGAGGCCACAGAGGCGTCGCGTCTGTACTCGTCTCTCTCCCGCTGAGCGTTTTTCACTTTCATTTCCAGGCGCTGGATGTCAGTGTACATGTCCGGGATCACCGTGACCTGCTCTGCGTCCAGCAGCCCTTTCTGCTGCAGCTCGTTCCACTCTGTCTGGAAACAGTCAAGTGTTTCAGTCATGCCCGTCTGAAAGAGAAAGTTGCGTAAAAACACATCCACAGCTTCGGGCTGGAGGGAGATGCAGGGCGCGTCTGACGAAGCAGTGACCCCAGCCTCGTGTCGATTGTTGGTGGACATGGCTGAAAGTGTTAAAGCCTCCTTGTTGTTGTTAAACCTCCTCAAGGTTTAGTTCTTCTTCATTATCCTTTGAACACCTCACCAGCGCATAGACACTTGCTTTCATGCAGAATTGTCTTGTGTCGTCATATTTCGGAGAAGAGTGTGTTGTTACCATGGAGACGATGCTTCGTGATTACCATGGAGATGGCCTTTTGTGTTGTTTTTAATCAGTCATCAATAATGTTTTCATTATTTTCATTCAATAATTATTATTTCCTTTTGTTGAAGTATTTATTATTTATCAATATTTACTTCAGAAATAGTTGACAATAAACAAATGTGTTATAGTGCATTATAGTGTACTCAAGGAGCAGGCCCAGCCACTAAACAATAGTGAGTGCTCTGCTACTGTTCTGGTACTTTATACTCAAATTAATGTGTAAATGTGAGTAAAAGTCTAATGTTCGCCTTTCTCTGAAAGAAGAACAGGGTATCAACAAGATATAAAAAAATATATCTTGAACTTGAATGATGACTAGTCATAATAACGTTGTAGATATCTATAATGACAATTCGTCATTATTTATTCTATTCACGTGTTTGGGGTTGTCACCGTAATAATGACGTCACATATATCTACAACTACAATTCGTACAAGTCACATTACATTAAAATTACTACCAGTCAAAATGACGTCACATACATCTGTAATGGTAATTCCAGATAGTCAAACTTGGCGAATAAAAATTCTTCATAAAACCGGAAATCTTCATTTGACCGGTGTTACCACGGTGATCTCAACGCGAGATTTCACCAGTTCACGTCTGCCCCAGCGTTCCTTCCGTCATCAAACAAACATGGCGGACTACCAAGAGGCGCCCTTGGCCACTCGGCCAAAAACACTGGATCCTAATGAGTATTTCAACATTTCGCCGGAGCACAGACGCGTTGAACAAGAAAGGGCAGCAATTCGAGCGAATCTGAAGAGACAGTACCAGACGCAGCTTAATAACCCGCTCAGACGAGAGCTCATTGTAAGTGGGTGTCTGCTAGCTAGCACTGTTACCCTTGAACAGGACTCGGGCTGTTTGTTGGGATGCTAATAACTGCAGCTCGTCGTGGGGGACACAGACGTCACAGTGTCCACGTTTATCAGTCCGTACTTTTGGAATAATGTGCGAGGATATTTGCGGACATAGCGCTAAATCGTTATTTAATCTTGTGAGCAAACGCTAGTATGCTTGAGCACGCTAAATGCTGCTCCAGAATCCAGAGCCACAGTAAATACTAGTGGACCATACATACTATTGTTACGTTGTAGCCATTTGGAAAATGTGCGATTTTATATATATCTATATATACATATATATATTTATAAAGTAAATACTGATCCCACCAACTAACTCACAGGGAGTTACTCACATACCTTCTTTCAGACCGATCAGATTGCTTGCACATGTACAACTGCAACAAGCGGCTCACTGCTGTCTGCAGCGTCTCACTCAAATATAAAATAATTTATTATTTTGTATGTTGGTATATTGGCATCAACACTAAACACTTGTTAAACCTGTCAAACATAGTATTTACTTAATTTAATTATTTGTTTCTGTCTGTTAAATCTAGACATAAGCCTGTACAGTTATGACGTGTTAGTCACTTTGAGAAAAATGCACATCCTGTTTTATTATGCAGTCATTTTAATGTTTTGTATTGTTTGTGTAAATTGGTATAAATAGTGTTTTTACCATTACCTGTTTACTTCTATAAAGGTACATCATTGAACCTTTATTGCACTGTTTTGTCGATACAGGATGACCCTGCGCTGACACGTTGGGTTTATGCACGCACCAACCCGTACCCACATTTCAGGCCAACATTCAAGACATCTCTGTTGGGTATTTTGTGTGGTGTTGCCCCACTCTTTGGCCTCTACTACATCTTCAACACAGACAGGGTATGGTGACACAAGCCGCAGTGAAATATCAAAATTATCAAAGTGTTTATTGAATGACACGATTCACCTGTGCCTTCTTGAGCGGCATGTTTTAATAACTACACTCTTTGTTGTTGTCTACGACAGATATATTGGCAAATGGTAATGTTTGCACTTCAGAAATCTCAGGGCACCACTAGCTTTGTTGTTTTTATGTCAAATTATCTGATGTGACTGAAAGGTGGTCTTATTTATTAGCAATCTGTCAGTAAGTTTAACTCAAATAACATGTGAATGTAATGCTCAAGCATGTCTTGAATACACAGAGCAGATATTTTTGCCCTGAAATAGTTGTACAAATATAGGTTTTACCAGTAACAATAATCAGGGTTTCACTCCAGGGTCATGCTATTCAAGTGTTGGTGTAGATCACTCTAAATTCTTGTTTTTAGCATTGCTAAAACAACAAAAAGAAATGATAATATAATAAAAATAAATATAAATAATAATAAAAACTACATAATAATATAATAAATATAAATAATAATAATTAAATTCAAGTTTAACCCCCTTATGACCGTCATGATAATCAGGCCGTCTGGATTTATTTAGTTATGGCTGTAGTATTGTCAATAAAATTACTGAGTGCTTCTGCCCCTTTTTCCAAGATAACTTTCACTTTTGATACCTGTCAGTTATTCAATCATTTAGGAATTACGGTACTGAGAAGCTGACGTCACAAACGTGTGACGAGCTGGTGAATCTGAGTCTGTTATAGGACTGTTCCGCGGAAGTCCTGAATGGCTACCGCAATGACAAGTATATAGACCCAAACCTCTATTTCTCTGCTTCCCGATATCTGTTCATCCATCTTCTACTGCTTTATCCTCCATATGAGGGTCGCTGTGCCAATCTCAGCTGACATAGGGCAAAAGATGGAGTGCACCCTGGACAGGTCGCCAGTCCATAGATTTTGAATTTTCTAGAGATCACAAACAGTCTAGGAGTTACAGTACTGAGAGGTACGGGTTTAAGTATTTTTTTTTTATCATGGGCTCCCGCTGTGCTGCACACATCTGGGTTTTCTTATCATTACTTTGCTTTTACTTTTGCTTTTTCGATGTATGTATATGCTATTGTACTCACAATATTCTTTAATAAACTGGATCAAATCATCAATTATTTTACTTGCTATAATGCAGAGACTATATAGTGTTGGTGTTACAAGTCTGATTTTTATTTTTATGCCGATAAAACAAATTGTATATCTATATGTGTATATATGTATATATATATGTGTATATATATATATATACATATATATATATATACATGTGTGTGTGTGTGTATATATATATGTATATATATATATATATATATATACACACACACAATACATGTCTAAAATATGATACTGTAACTTGGAGGGCATCTCAGGTATGAGAAATTTTTTTTTGTTGTGGATAAGAGACTTGTTATTTCTTTGTAGGTGAATAGTTGATCTGGTTGACTTTTTTTGTCCCTGCTCCATTCATGATAAAAAATGCAGCCTGCTTTCATTTTCCTCTTCATTGTCATGGAGATTCACCCTCGCCAGTAGAAATTCAAGCAAGAATCTGGTCCAATTGTCACGATAATCATGTTCTGTCTCTCTGCTGCGAGGGGCGGGACTGCTTAAAAGTCATTAAATGCTCACTCATAAAACATGTGGTTGAGAAAATGTCCGGAAGGTGAAAAGGGTGAGGGTGATATGACTTTGTTGCTATGGAAACTGCCCTAACCTGTCATCTGTTTGTTGTCTGTTTTACAGAATCGGAAGGAGGAGCAGATTAAGGCTGGAACCCTCCAACGCAAGTTCAGTCTGGCAACATGAGCTGCGACGTATAAAGACCTCCTGTGTGTTCTAGCGATGATGTCGGTGTGTGAAGTTATTAATAACCAAATTAAAATATATTGTCAATATTAACTGTGTGTTTTTTATTATTATTGAGGTGAAAGTGTGAGTGAGAGGAAAGGTTGTGAATGTGTGTGAAATTTTCAAATTCATCATGCTGGATAAAGTTTCATTAGAGACAAAGATGTAACTTATCAAGTTATTTTACTTTCTTGTTTATGCTTCTTGTCCTAACTGGAAATTACAGATACATTTTACAGCTGTATATTTATAATGTATGCTTTAGATCAAGTACACCATAAATATGAAATAATTAAAAAATACAGTTTTGAGTCAGATTTATTATAAAGATGATACTAATGAATACCATATGACCAAAACCTGTTCATGTATTAAAGTGAAAGGCCTTTTTTGTTTTTAATTTCTCGAAATTAAGTATTTTTATCTCTTAACTGTCGAACAATGACAAAACATGTTCAGGATGATTGGCTCATACAGACTCGCTGTCATTTTATTAAGAGTATTATATGAGATTAATGTAAGATTAACATTTTTGTCCAATGCCATTCATAGTTGGTGAAGAATAAATGTCTAAATTGTAGGATATGTTTTCAATTAATAAACCAGATCAAATAAGTCAAGGAAAGGCAAGTTCTCCAAAATTGTATTGTAATATCAAAGAGTGAAATCAGGACCTTTATTTTGGTTTGATGTTTGAATATGGTCGACAGGTCTGCTGAGTCTACAGCAGACCTGGTCCTGGTCTACTTCTTACTGGGCTTCCAGTTAGGATTAAAGTGGCTGCGGAGAGGTTCCCAGCATTGATAGTAGGTCTTGTCAAGCCTCTGACATGTCTGTAAACCCCACTTGGTCACTGCCATACTGAAGGACGACTCGAACATAAATGCCTGAATGAAAGAAAAAACAAGTAAACGTGTAATCTCACACACAGATTCCACAGAAAAACATTAATTGTGATAAAATGTCATCTTAATTCAGATTTTTTTGTACCATGGTGCCCTCAGCCACCCTCTCAGGTTTCAGCTCAGCAGTGCTGTTCTTCTCAAAGCAGTCGAAATCAGGGCCATGCGGCGTCATAATGCTGTGGAGGCTGCCCCCTCCAGGCTGGAAACCCTCCTCTTTGGCCTCGTAGTGGCCTTTGATCAGACCCATGAATTCACTCATGCAGTTACCTGTCGTTACAACAGGGAGAAGCTGTGACGTGGTGCCATGTTGGGGGAAGTGTGTTGAACAAGGAGCAAGCTGTAACACTCATTTCCACCAGATGTCCTTACAGATCTGTGGTAAACCCTGACAAAGGCACTGTGACGGGGCTTCAGCAGTTTTCCATCTTTACACCGCCCCATGTAAACAGACATATTAGCTTATGGCTGATTTCTTTCATTTAGAAATGAACCATTATTGGCAAAAACATTTTTAAATTCAATCACATCTTGGGTCTCATAATTAATACTTAAAGCCACTTTTCACTTGTGTTGTGCATGCGTGGTTCTTACGGTGATAGTATGGTGGACGGAAGGTGTGGTCAGCCACGCCCCACCGTGGGGGGAAGATGACAAAGTCGGCAACGGCCACACCAGGTCGTGTGGATTTGGCAGTCAGCACGGTAAAAATGGACGGATCCTAAGATGATCGAGAGATCAGATAAGTTACATGTTATATGCAGCTTTCAGGTCGGGGTTAAATGAACCCAACTTTTATGAAAAGGCGACGTTAAAAAGTGTGAATGTGTCCTTCAGCGTGACTCTCACCGCATGGTCGAATGCCACACAGTTGATAACCATGAAGTTCTTCAGGTTGTATTTGTACGGTGTGTAATTCCCGTGCCAGGCAACCACGTTGAAAGGAGAAAAATCCTATATATACAGAGAGAACAAAGCAAATAAGACGAGCCGACCAAAGCAACCAACACAAAGGACTTAAAATTGAGATTTTCTCGGGGAAAGGGGAACAATGAATAATTTCTTTGTAATCTTAAATTCCCTAAGATTTCTCCTTGACATAAAGACAGATAAAAAAAGGTTTACAATGACAAGGGTTGATTGTGAAAGGTTTGCTTCTTTCTTTCGTGCTGTCTTTCTTCTCTTTCATTCCCCCTGTTCTTTTTCATACAAGGCTCCAGGTATTATGGGGTAATTGGCCACACAATCAAACTTTACCAAACTTTGAGCATTTTGATGCTCGCAGACGCGCAGTTATTGGGGAGAGCAGCAGCAACAGTGAGTGCAGGGATATTTCTTTATCTTGATTGTTAAAACCAGAGCAATTTTGTATAGTTTCTCTGTTCTGATAATGTCACTACGAAAAAGACATTCAACAGGAGCTCTGAAATCAATACAGTTCATTATAACTCAAGCTGCCTCCTGAGTGACCTCTATGCTCCTCACACACACACACACACACGCTCAAGTACACAAAAACAAGCCAATGCACACACACATGTTCATACATAAGTAAATTCACACATAACTCATAAACACCAAATCTCACATACACATACACACTCACTTTACAGGATTTAAATATAAAAGAAGGCCTTTGGGGAACCCAGTGCGGGCAATTTCTTTTACATTCATTTATGGTAACTCCACCACATTCGATTAAAATGAAGGGGAAAATGGAGGAGAGCGAGCACTTGCACACACATGCACAAAAAAAGCCCACAAACATATTGGCCCAGTCAAGCAAATAATAAGTTAATTTGAGCAATTTTAGTTCACTGCAGGGGAAAAAACCAGCAGGAGCAGACGGGAGCAGCAGCCGCACCATCTTCCCTGAGATGAGGCTCGCGTCCCCCCCCACCCACCTTATTTTCATACTCCTGTGGCCTCACCCCACAGGCTCGGGGAAGGGTGGACACCAGAGGAAAAAGTGTGTCAGGTGTGACCCTCTGCGACGGCCTTTAACCTGCAGCACGCGGCGGCGCAGAAGCTCACGCGGAGGCAACGAGAGAGATGAAAACGGTTTGTTTTGCGACAACAGAGACAGTATCTCACCTCTGTGTACTTCCTACAATGAATAATAACAGTGTGGTTTGACATGGTTTCCACAGTTACAATCCCCCTCTCCTCCTCCCTGTTTCACTTTAAAAAAAAAATAATGTGTCGATTCAATTATGTGTGGCTAACAGAACATTTTTAGAGGGGGGAGGGGAGATCAGTGGAGAACGGTGAAATTAATGCTTAACTTGTGAAAGGTTTTTTTTTTCCCCCCCCCGACAAAGCAAAGCCTCGCAGGTACACTGTCTGCGTCTCCAGAACGCCTTAACTAATTATGAGTGATTAAGACTCATTAGGGAGTTGAGGCGGAAACCCGCTGAATGGATTACGGCTCACACTTGTATATTAAATCATCAGGGATGGCAGTTCCATCGCAGGAGCGGCTAATGGATCATATGCTTCACTTGGGCAGTTTCCTGTTAGTCAGGGTTTGGTGGTGTTTACTGAGGCAGACACAGACCTAAATAGGGTAAATAGGCCAAATACGCCAAATTACATGTGGGCCCCTGTCATACAGTGCCTGTGTACATGTGAGTGTAATGACACGCATGGAATTGAAATATCACAAAGGAATAAATAAAGGAAAAAACACCTGTTGGCAGGCAAAGAGCTTCCCTTGGTACTTGTTGATGACGGTGTAACCTGTGGGCACTGTGCGGTCCTCATACCAAGCGACTGGACACAGGAAATCTCTCGGGTTGGCCAAACCGTTGGCTCCTGCCAATAATGCACACATAATTATTTAAATAAACAACACTCACACACACACAAAACGTGTCTCTCGTCATGTGATGGAACACTTGATTATGTGCTAGGCTGGGCGTGATGGAGCGGTGTCTTTCAGGTGGAAAAAAGCAAAATGTGCGGGTTGATTAGTGTTATAATTAAACGTTCTGGTGGGTCCAACTTAAATAGGGCCACAGCACTCTCAAAGGTCAAATCTGGCTTCATTTTTAAAAATGTGGGAGAGACCACAGACACAGCAAACTTTGTAACCGATGTTTTTAATCCAGTCCAAGCGCAGGATCACACACTCGGTGTTTAATCAGACGATTTCAGGGAGGAGATTCCAGGGATTTGGGATCTCACAGAAACTCGCGTGATTTAACGTGACTTCAGTTGTCAGAAGGGTCAGATTGGGACAAAAAACTGGCCAGTTATCCTCTAGCGTGGAACAGGCTTAATGTGTAACATTTAGCCGGATTTATGAGCAGACATTGAATATACTACCTATAAATATGTTTGTATAAGTATATACTTGGTGTTTTTAGTTCTTAAAATAACCTTTCATATGTACTTTAGGTCAGAGCCTTGTTTTGCATCATCTTGCGCAACCAGGTTTTCAACATCAGGCCGAATAGACAAACTAGTCCGAGGGTGAACATGATAATAAAAGTCAAAAAGTAACGTAAAGGTCTTTAGTTTTGCTGGCAATGTAATCATAAAACAAATAAAAGATGTATATATCATTTGTTATACTAAGATCAACAACATATTAACATGTTTTAGTTGGACATGGACTTGGATTTAGTCTTAGATAAGCTGAGATAAGAGATTGAGAGATGTTGTACGATGACCACAAACCACACAAAAGATACACACCTATGGGTCCCAGGTCAGGAATTTCAAAGTGGCATCCATACACCTCCAGAATATAACCTCTGGTTGCTCCAAACACATCCACACTGAAGCGCATCCCTTGCTGGAGGAAATAAAGGAGAATAGGTGAATTATTTTCTTTTGTGTCACATATGCAATTATATCTTACCTTATTATTCATCCCTACTATAAGACATTTGTAATAATAATGACAATAATAGGTTGGATTTTTTTTGCATGTTATTGGTATATAATAATATGTGTAAGAGCTGGCAGCATTAGTGTTTAATATACAGTATATTTATATTGGTTATTGACTTTGTGTGTTTTACTGGTTCAACATTCTGTTTTTATTGGGTTTCTTTATATTGCTTTTAGTCTGTTTTGTGTATTTATGTGATGTCCAGCACTTTGGTCAACTCTTTTAAATGTGCTATATAAATACATTTGGATTATATGGTAGAGGGTCTGATTAGTCTGTATGTCATGATTTAAAATTTAGTCAAATTGGCAAAAAGAAATATCAAACCATACCCAAGTGTAGAAAGTGAGGTGGTGGGAGCAGGAAAAAAAAAATGTCTTGACTTCCAAGAAAAATAAGGAGATGGAAATAAACAGTGTTCACCTGGATGACACAGATCTCGTTCGGCTCCACCATCATCTTCCCAAACTCTGTAGTGATCAAGATCTCACCCTGCTGGGGAACTAGAGAGACAAACAGACGGAGGAAAAGAAAATGTGAGGCAGGAGACGGACGGCGGAGGATTGAGCTATCATTGTTCTTGAGATAACTGACAGTGAAAACATCAACAGCATTTTTCCTCACCAATCAGAAAGTCTCCATCGGAGTTGTTGAAGCACCTGGAACAGGAAAAAAAATTGAAGCACAGGGTTTATTTTTTATTATTATTTTTTTGTTGCCTCTTGAAAACACATATTTGTAACAGGATGGCCGACATTTGCACACAAACACACACTCACCTGTCCACCATGGACGTGTTGCACGTGTAGATGTGGATGCCGATGCCGTTGCGAGATTTGGAATCGCCAGCACCACAGAGCGTGTGCAGACCCTGGCGCATACAATTCAATTCATTCAATTCATCTTTATTTATCAGGGACAATGCAGTGAGACGTAGTGGACATAAAGTACATCTGATGTCCCTGGCTGGGCCTTTCAGAAAAAAGTATCACATGTACAGTAAAAATGACAATAATCAGTAATCACACCAACAAATTAGACTTATTTCTCATCTTTCTAATACAACGTAAAAATGAACACACACTCATACACTTCATAACAGACAGACCTTATTGAGACTGCATATTAAAAGTGGGTGCAATCTTGTTCTTGACCTTTACAGGGAAAGTTTTTAAGTCTTTTATCGGTTTTATTTCATTAGGCATTCAATTCCAGATGTGACTTTGAAAATACAGACAATGATGATCCCAATTTCAGGACAATATTTCATAAAACAATAACAACTTGAAATATTGTCCAGAAATATGTATATATGTGTACACACACATATATACATATGTACTTACAGCCACAAAGTCCACTTTCTTCTCTGTTGGTTTGGCAATAGTGAATGGAAGCCACCGCAGCTGGAAGACAAAACATCAGGGTCAGATTTTGTTCGTTTACAGTAACTACAGCCAATTAGGAGATAAGCATCATAAAGAGTTTTAGGTTCTTTATTTATATGAGGCAATTCAATTAAAGATAGTTTTTCTTGTCCAGTTAAAAAAGAAGCTTCATTCTTAAAAGCTACCTGGTTTGGATCAGGCTCCACCTCGTTCCAGTTCTCCGTCAAATTCCCACATGGCACTGCGGCAAAAGGCTTATGTTTGACAGACGGGAGGATTCGGTACAACCAGCTGCAGAAAAGAGAAAAGAGAAAAGGATCAGTATTGACTTGTTGGTAGTGTGGTGTATCCAGGCTGGATTTCACATCAGGGAGCAGGATACCTCCTCTTATTGGCTGGTCGTGGGCAGGTGAAGGCAGAGCCGGAGAGCTGCTCAGCGTAGAGGCCATAGGGACAAACCTGAGGACTGTTCTGTAGACGGGAGAAGAAAGTCTGTTCAGACGTGATCTTAATGTTAAATACAACAGTGTCTGCAGGTCCTTTTAAAGCACACCAGCTCAGAGGGCATTCATGCATTTTGGGCTTGTGTGGGCTTTTTCATTTCACACAGGTGGTTAGTAAAATAATGAGAAATGTAACTCAGATCTGACTTCAGGCCTCCGAGGGTTAGATTTTCAAATGATTCCTGTGAAACACATTAGTATTATGTTATTAATTGAAGCACACAATCAGTGTTTTGTGTTTATGTGTTTGTGAGCTACCTGTCCCTCGGGTAATGATCCAGGACAGCGAGGGTCTTCGGAGGAGAACTCGTTCCCAAACCCGCTCAGGTACTGGAACAGACAAACAGTCAAGGCAAAGTGAATGTGGAAAAATTAAAAAAAGAAATACATCACGCAGCTTCATTGTGATGCAGGATAAATGTGTTCATGCTGGTTATAATTAAATCTTGAAGGCTTGTCATTAAGGCTTGTCTTTTGGTTAATTGTTGTCATATTGATTCACATTAGATCTATGATCAAACAAACTGCAGTTATGCCAAATTTCCCCCCTTGCAGTCATCCATTATTTTTTGAGCTATTGTATTTTGAAAAACAGACTAATTATACAAACACCCTCCACAGTAGAATTATGGTCAATTCTTCAATGATATGACCGGATGATTCTTTCACAATCTCCTTGGATGGCACCGATCACCAAGCCTCCAGTATCTGCCCTGCACCGGTCAACAACATGGACTTGGCAGATGGTAAAGAAATCTTGCTGAGTCACAGTTAGTGTGCAGAAAGCTGCACTCAGAGGCAGGAATGGTTTCCATATGTGCGTGTCCCGTGTGTCAAAACATTTAGGAAGCACCAGTGTTTCTCTCTTGTAAGAGAAGAAGATTTTCTTCAATTTGCACCATTTAACCGAGTTACAGAAAATTAAAAATGCAGCACAGGTTTATCATGACATCATATCATAACAGGTCAGTAGTAAAAACACACTGGAGTGAATGTTTTTGAAGGTGTAAATCATAAATGGAATGAAACTGGGGGAGCATTATGAGGTAAAAATGTGTTCACGAGTTGTTTTGGAAAGAAACTTTACTCCTGAAATAAGTTTGTGCTGTTTCAGGTTTTTTTTTTTTTTTTAAAGGCATCTCAGTCCACATCTGGGCAGCTGCGGAATGCAGCGCTCTGATTGGTCCGACTGCACGCCTCCCTCCTCTCAGCTCAGCTGGTTTGCTTCTGTTAAAGTTTAGTCCTTTTATACATGGTTTACCTTTTTTTGACGAACACATTCTACTTTATTTTCCAAATGACATGGAAACACGTGCCGTTTGCATGTCTCATGCTTTCCAGAGTATTCTGAGTCTTAGTTTGTCAGATATTTAGTTTATCTAGTAAGTTCTGGTGAATAAACACTTCAAAAAGTAGAGCTGTAAACAAATGCTGCCTTACCTTGAGTCCAGCCATTGTTGCGTCTGTTAAATTTAAATTCCCCCCGGCAGCTGTTTAAAGTAATTTGTGCCTATGATGTGACTCTAACGACATTCAAAGTTCACTGCAGAAAGAGTGTGAGCCGGTGAGTGAAGTGAGCGAAAAAAAAGGGGGTTGGATTTATACTCTTTCCTCTGCATGGTTTCAATTAAGCATTGACAGGCCCTGTGACGCAGCAGCGGGGCATCTTGCAAAGGGGAAAGGGCACCTTTCTGGTCAAAATGTGTGCAAACACGGTCCACTGTCACCGCCAAGATAAACAAGAACGAAGGCGACTAAAGGTTTGGGTGCAATACAGGTAACGCGGACACTGGGAAAATAGATTTTACATAGAAAATCGATTTTAAAGGCAAATGTTTCTGAGGTTTTACAGACAACTGAATGAATAAATGAAAATATTCTGCATGATAAGGTTTGGTTATATTAAAAAAACACAACAATTTAACTGCACAAGATTTGTGGCAGACATTCTTTGTGGGTCGTGGAAGTCAAACTGAGGGTGGACAGGTTAGGGCATGTACGGTAAGGACGATACATTATGGTCTGGCCTGAAGGACAACATCTTGTCTGAATGCATGCCTGTGTTGTCTGTATGTGATAGCGAGTCATGGTCAAATTGTGACGACCTCACGTGCGACTGCTTGTGCAAACAGCAGCGTCATGCACATGCACGTCCTGCAAAGTCTGCGGAATTAATGCACAACCACTTCATTTTGTCACTTGTAATTACTTTTACTGTTCCTTCATTGTTGTTTGGCTTCTCTTAAAGGGATAGTTTAGTTTTAATCTGACGGCTAAGAAAGCCATTTGTAAACTACTCACTCCGCCACACCAAAGTCCATAGAGACACACATTTTTAGCTCATGGGAACATGGCAGCTGCTGATCTAACACTGCCGCGTTTGGTAAGTTTATGTCACTGGGGGAAATCCAAACACTAAAATCACAAAATATCACATTTGAACTTACTGACGTATTCATGAGTATAGATTAACAATTCCTTTGTGTCATTGTGTAAAATTGCTGATTATCTTTATGGACTTTGGTGCAGGAGAGTTTGTGTTTTTTACTAACTGTGGTTTCCACTGAGTATCCCACACGGCACTCACTCACATGCAGGATTCAGCGTCGATACTGTGTCAATACCTCACACGAAAAGCATTTCAAAACCCCAGAGCTATCCCTTTAAAAGCTGCACAATCCACGTAGCAACCTCCACATGCCGCAGTGAGCAATTCATTCCAATATGAACAAACGCAAAAGCCTGCAAGAGGCCCTATACATTACTTTAAGCACAATTTATTCAGCTCATTTCTTGAGATGGATGCTCAAACGATGGGAACCTAATGTCCCCCGTGTGGCACGTATCAGAAAGAATCAATTTTGTCTTTTCTCATTCTTGGCTCGCTTCCCCTCTTGTCTATTTCTTTCATTTTTGGGAGGTGTTGGGGAAGGGTAAATGATGGCAATTCTCATAGCGAGGCGCAAATAAACTCGCCGCGGCAGAAGTAACTGTTCTCCGGCGAGGCGTGCAGTCAGGCCCGGGCCCCCCACTGACAGGCAGTCAAGGTGCTGTGCCAAAGACGAGAAAAGCCAATGGCAGGAAAATATCATGTCCCGGTCTCCGGAAATTGATCTGTTCCTTGTAGGGAGAAAGAAAATGAGTGATTTTAATTTCATCCCCCCCGAGTCTGATGATAGAATTCTAGTGTAGCCTATTTGAGTCCAATCTGGGTGGTGTGTGTATGTTTTAAGAGAGGCAGGAATAGCTGGAGACAGCAGAGGGGAGACTGTTGTTGTCTTCTGACAGAGATATCTATGCATGTGTGAGTAGGCCATAAACGCTTTGTTATTAGATGCCTGCTGAACTCAATGGCTTGATGGTAAATGGTACACTCACCTGGCAGAGTCTATCCCCATATGCGTAAACAGCAAATCTGTCTTTCCCTCACACCGTTGCGGGACTGTTGTGTGATGTGATGACATCTTCATCCTTTCATAGGAGATGGTGCCCACACGCACATGAAAGTACAGTATGTGCTATTTATTGCCCCCTTCTGACCTGTGTGGGTTTACCAAGGGTGTGCAGGAGCATTAAAGTGATAGTTCAGATTTTTCAGAAGTGTGGTTGCATGAGATACTGACTAACTGTCAACACTGACTGCCAAGCACGCTGCTGTTACACTAAGAACCAGTCCGAGGGAGAGGCTGGAGGTTCTCGTTGCTCTCTAAAGCGCTCGCTCACTCACAAAAATCATCAATTTTGCATCAAAGCTCGCAGAAGTTGCTGCTGTCGTTGTTGCGTTTAAATGTGTCTTTGTTCAAATTTACCAAAGTGACACTAATTTACCAAAGAAGGCAGCAGGGGACCAGCAGCTCCTGTGTCCCTGCAGGCTCAAAATGCTGATTTTGGTGCGAAAAAGTGGGCAATTTAGACATTTCCGTTTCCAGCCACACATTACTCGGGTACCTGGAGACTTATGCTCACACATACAGTATGAGGTGAGCCTGAAGTTGAGTTTAGTGGCTAAAAATCTGTTCTGCAGTTCGGCAGCTTTGCAAAGTCAGTGCTAACAACGCGTCAGTACCTCATGCAACCACACTCAAGGAAAGCTAGCTAGTATACGGCAACTGTTCTTCTCAATCAATTATTAAGACGCAGATTAGTCATAATTATAGTGGTTCAAGTGCTTCTACGAGAGCTGAGCACTATATCTACTAAATTTCTGTATCAAGTATATTTGATTAAATTAATCAGGCAGTGGCAGGTAGCAACAACTAATAATTAGTGTGTTCTTATGCATGTTTCTGTTTCTCCACAGTAATGAGATTCTCTCACCCTCTCGGGGCAGAGGCACAATTCCAAGCACCACATAATACATTATAGATAGATGTTGTAGCTACACAAAACATGAAATTGAGTCTTTTGTTGGTCTGCTGATATCACATCCAAAAATCCACCATCACTGCAAAACACATCAGCGATTTTGAGGAAAAAAAAGAAGCAGGAATGTGATATTTTTCTGTAGAGCCACGATAACTACGTACAATTTGATCACGTGGAAAAAAAAAAACACCTTATAATTTCACTTTGTGAAGTACTACATGTGACATGTGACCTGTTAGCACCTGGCCTCATCCCGTGTATCACTGAAGGGTAACTGCTGTATTTGGATGTCACGTCGAACAAGAAATGGCTCTGATTCTTGTATTTTGTAATTACAGCCCTGTTACCCACTGCTGCACCTTAATGTTAAATGACTCCTGACATGATCCACCCAGTACCGCACACATCCAGAGACACACACATCTGTGACAGCTCCATTTAACGCTGATTAGATTTGCAAGGACATTTAGTATACCCTCTGTGCCAACGCTCTCTCTCTCTCTCTCTCACTGTCTTTTCCCCGAGTAGGTCTGCTGTATCCTATCTATCGTGGTAATATTATGCAAATGGTTTAATATGAAGATAAAAGACTGTTGCAGCGAGTGGCGCTCTCCTGGTTCACAGCCTCATGTTTCCACGACGATAGCTCTAACAAGGAGGGCACAATTTGGGAGTCATTAAATGATGGCCTTCCTGACATGCACCCGCACACCACCACCACCACCCGCCCTACGTTGGCCATTAAAGCAGCTCACACCCACACCAAGACACACACACACACTACAGACGCCTTTTAGTGCCAGCTCCCAGTTTCTTACACATCACAGTGTCACAGAATAGAAAATTACACTCTCCTCCCACAGAGAAAATTGCTTTGGAATTGCTTGGTTATAAAGATGTGCTTTAAAGAGAGGGGGTGCATGCAATAAAAAAAAAGGACACACACAAACACAATTACTTGAGCACTCTGAGGACAATTCTTACAAATTAATCTAAGGATTTACCAATTATTGATGTCAAAGGAATTTTGCTGCATATCGTTTTTTAAATACGGCTTGTTTTTGTCTTTGCATTCGAGCTGCTTAGTATGCAACAGCCCCCCACCCAAAAACTGTATGAGCCTCCGACAAATCAATATTAATAAAAGAAATGGAAAATAGCTAGTAACACTCGGGCTGATGAAGGGAAAACATAATTTGATGCGCCACAGCCGAGACTCGAGTGAAGGGTTTGAACACAACAAGTTGAAAGGTGTATCAGCATCAAGAGACAAGGGAGGCGTGACAGAGATGAATGTGAGAAAATACAGAGTAGGAAATAGTAGAGAAGACAGAAAGAAGTCAGAGTGGACAAGGAAGGAGATTAGTTCATGTGGATGAGTGGATAATGCCAAAGATGCATTATGAGACATCCAGGGAGGAGAAGGAAGAGAAGGGATACGTTTGTTTGTGTGTGTGTGTCTGTGCTACAAGGCCAATACAACCACAACACACTTTGAATTGAACTAAGATTAGAATCTGGATTCTTGACATCTGTTGAACTATACAAAACCAATAAAGTCACAGAAAGGCCCCATATTTTCCCATGAAAGCAGCTTTTTAAAGAACAAAACAAACAAACAAAACAGGGGCCACTGCAGTGTGAGCACACTTTTTGTATTCCACTGACTCTTTAACTGCATCCTCTCCCGCAAAAAAAAAACAGCCAACAAGTCGCACGAAGCATAAGAACTATGTGAAGTGTTCGCTAGATTTATTTATGTAGATTTTGTCTGTGGTTTTACAGAGAATAGAAATGTCAGATGACCTCCTGTGAACACAGTGTGATGCTGTCGTTTGCATTTGGTTTGTTGACATAATTACATTAATTACAGATGCGATGATTTCCAAGGATGTGTAACGCATCAAAATACACTCAGTGGACAATAAAGCCACAGAACTGTGTTGATGGACACTATACGTCTGTCTTCTTAGGCCCTTCATACATATCATCCCACTGTAAAGTGCGTGACCATTTCACTGAATAAAGGCTGCAGGTAGAGTCACACTTCACTGCTTTTAGTTGCTGATTTCAATGTCATTCACTGTCCTTCAACACTGACAAATGCAAGCAGTTCTTGAGAATAAAATATGGGTGTATTAGTTTGTACTACGACATGGTATCCAAACCACACAGGCACCTAATACTCCAGCTCTCCATTAGGAAGAATCCCAGTTGTTTACATCTTTGTATTCACTCTACATATGAGCTTTAGTGTAGTTAACATAAAGTACCCCGTGAGCAGGTAATGAGGCACAGTGAGCCATCATTTTCTGCCTATAAGATATTCTGTCACGCCGTCTCTGGGTCTGACCCAGCAACACATCAGACACCTCATCACAAATAGAATTAGCTCCCTGGATAGAAGCGAAATGACAGTGGCTGGATGTTTGGCTGGAAGCATAATGGCATTGGGGTGCCGCTGGTGGCTTTTTTTTCCCTTGGAGGGGAACCAAAGGGCAGGCGTGTGTATCAGTTCAGACACTTAGCATGGTGCCAGTTATACCATTCACCCCTCCCTATGAAGCCTGTGGACAGATAGCGAGGATGCCTCCTCTAAATCTGCAGTTTAGCTAGGTAGTTTTGAGGAGTAGTCTGCGGTGTGAAGAGGGAAACTTGAGGTGAATGGTCTTTGGACAACCAATGAGTGTGTTCAGCATCAGAGGACGAGGAAGGTGGTTTATATCTGTGTGGTTTTCTTATCCAAGTGCGTCTTTGACTGGTGCAGGAGTGCGACTGGTGTTCTATCAACGTGGGAACGATTGTGTGCGGGTGAATTTTTTCAGCGTGTACGTGCACACGTGCTCAGCTCTGTTGCTGTACATGCATGTGTACGTGTGTCCCCTGCACCATCATTAGGTCGTGGGCAGGCACAGCGTTGGGGGGTGTAGTTTGGATGCTCCTGCTCCTCTCAGGCCAATTTAGGGGAGAAAAGCACTTCGATGGCCTGCAAGTCTGAGGGTCCCCAGCGGGAGGCAGCGCAGCCCTGCAATCTATATTGGATTTATTCCTTTCCCATCAACAGGCCCCACACACCCCACTGAGAGGAAGTCTCAACTGCACTCACTGTCCCCTAAGACAATATGTTATAGTACACACATGAGTTCATATAATCGCGTAAACACACACATGCAGACACACTCAAAGAGGCCTGCACACACATCTAGTCTAGTCTATCTTCAAGGCACACTCCCCCCACAGCAAGGAAGTTACACAGGCACACTTTCTGTCCCTGTGGGAGCTGCACTGAGGTCAGCATACACTGAGATTTGAGAGAGACAGACAGAAGGACAAGAAAAAAAAGAAAAGAAAAACCCATCCATGCAGTTGATTTGAGGATGACCATTGCTTCTCTGGAAGGAAAATATTGTTGGGATTCTTAAAGGCCAAGGTGTAAAACGCATTTCTTTCCCATTATAACAAGGAGGAAAAAAGAATTTACATAAAACTCAGACAAGGTCAGAGAGAAACGAGGTTCTTAATTTAGTCTAATCAACTGTCATTTGCATCGCGCCATTTGCGCAAGGTATTGCCACTAACTGAATAAATGGACTTCTTCAGACTCAAGGGGGGGCACTCCGGTTTTGATAAACTGGCAACATAACTGATCTGCATATATTACTTTGATTATCTCATTACTGGGATGATTCTTGCGGGATTTCTGACACTCGCGCAATCGAATTAAAATGAAGGCACGCAATCAATAAAAGGGCAACGCGGCAGAGAAAACACACGGCGCCGCGGGTTTGCATGGTCAGCTTGTGGTGATGATGACGGTGCTGATGATGGTGGTTATGATGATGATGTGGCAGATAATGGTGATGATGACCTCTTCAGCTCTGGAGCTCGTGGACTCCGCAGTGGGCTCACGAGAGTCTCTGGCTCTGGATCCCTGTGATCTAAGCAGTAATCAGTGGAGACAATGGGGGCCGTGAAATTGCCGCTTTCGTGTTAGTGACCTATGCACCTGCCATGAATCCAAGAGTGGCCCACAGGCGGCTCACGTTCCCCCAATCGATAATAGCCCCTCACATCTTTCGTCCGACGCAAGCCATCTGCAGTGGAATGATGAAATCATGCGTAAAAACGCGCACGCCTCGGATAATTATGCAACCTGCAGCACTGTTGGGAGCGGGTGTGGACCATCAACTCATCTGAGCTCAAAGGTGTGAACAGGTATCATCTCACCACAGCCTGGCCTGAAGAGTGACACTGTGACGAGGCTGTTGGATTCGCCCGGGTTCGAGTCACCTCTCCAAATGACGCATGACTCTCTTTCTATTCACTGCTACATTGTGACAAGTGGCTCATTTGTTGCCATACACAATTTACTTGAGGGAAGAAGATTTGGAGACTCCTTCTCTCGCCTCCTAATAGACTCTCACTCATGTGCACACTAACCCGGAGCAAAGACACACGTCCACATTTTAAATTCATGATGTAAATAATTATAGGTCTGGAAATTGATTTCCCTCCGACCTTCTCCAGCGAACGAGGCCCCCGAATCCACCAGAAAGCTACTTCTGTTGAAGCATTAAGTCATTAATTATTTTCCTTACATAAGGACAAATTATCGAGTCAGTTGAACGAAATTAGAAGCCTTTGTTTCTGATCAGACCGCATTACCGCTGGAAATTACGGATGATGGCTGCGTGCGCGCTCGCCTTTGTTGTTTCGATCATCGCCTGTCGCTCTGAACTCGCGCTAACAAAGTCATTAAATTGACTCCCTCTCGCTCTCATTATGCGGGCTGTTAATAACCGCTAATTAACTTTGCTTACGCGCGCCTTAAAAGCCTCCCTCCCCTATCAACACACACACACACGCGCGCGCGCACACACTCTCTCTCACACACACACCCTCTCTTTCCTCCCACCCTCTCCCTCCCCGTCTTTTCCTGCTTGGCCTCTCAAGCAGAGCAAGTGTCCAATTATGTCAGAGCGCAAAGATGGATAGAGGATGAGTCGTCGTCACCAAGGCCACGAGCCAATTGATGCGTGTTAGTGGACAGTTATTTACACATGTTGCTTTGCAACAAACCTGCGGCATAAAAAGGAGGATTCGATGTGAAGTAGCTGCCGGGTATGTGTAAATATGGACATTATTGTGTCTTTGAATACATTATGTTTCCTAAAGGGTCATGACTACAAACGCACGAGGTCAAATCAGTCACATGATGGAGGAAAGGGCACATTATTTACGTCATTTAGGTGCAAGATTGATGTAAAAATGTACGTTTAGGTGTACAGCAGAGCCTGTGAGAGGCCTGTGATGCGTTCAGGTGTTTCAACAGTGCTCTGACAAGCATGTGATGCGTTTAGGTGTTTCACCGGTGCTGCCAATGGGGCCCGTGATGCGTTCATGTGTTTCACCGGTGCTCTGACAAGCATGTGATGTGTTTACACAGCTAAATTATCCCCATGTCCATACAATACATACATTCTGTAAGATCACTACAGGGCATTTACCTGTAACGGCAGTTTGCAGTTTCATCCACGAGATGGCGCCATTTGAATGACCTGTTCGTGACAACGTGCTGGTCCTAGAGGATGGACTTCATGGTCTTCACTGGAAAAGGAGAGACATGGGGGTGAGAGAGAGTTGCATTTGGGCTATTTAAACATATAACGCGCTCGTAAAAGCAATAATCTACACATAAACTATGCCGACTGACGTGAATAGCCCAACATGAATGACCAGTGCGTGGCACCAAGTGGATTTCCAGTGTATAAAAATACACAGTGGCACAGCAGCAGTGTCTGAGCCTTTACAACCCGGATATGAGGATATGGCCCTCTCCATCACCTGCGCGTCAAACAGACGGAAAATTGGAAATGTGAAAATTGCGTTCAGGCTATTCCGGCCCCCCTCTAATGTATGCGCGTAATTAGTGCATTTAAACAAAGCGCGGGTGTCCTGCTGGCTGAAATGGCGGCTGACATCTCTTTTTCCACAGGGTTAATAACAGTGTGCGGATAAATGAATCAAATCGTGCCCCCCCAAATTACAGAGCGACTCTAAATACTCGTCTGTAACACGCACGTCTGTTTGTGACCGCGCGGGTGTGGAGAGGAGAAAAAAAAAAGAAAAGAAAGGAAGGCATAACGTTTTATGTTGTTATTACACTCATTACATTGATTTGCGAGCAAGTAAACAAGCTCGGAAGTTTGTGACACCGCAAAAAATGCGGCAGTTTGCAGAGACAGGTGCACAGCTGCTTATAATTCAATTAGACATCATATTTTGTTGTTTTTGTATTGTTTAAAAAGAGCAGGCCTCATTTGCGGTCCATAATGCGGTCCATAAAATAACTATTCCTATTGTTTCTGCAGGTACAGCACTTGTAAATAAATACAAATATTAATAATAAAAAATGTTCAGTTTACTTTAAACCTTAACTACACCTGACTCTGACCTTTATGTGGCTTCAGTCCCAATCACAAAAAAGTTATTGCTTTAAACACACAAAAGAAGAAGAAGAGAAAAAATAACTCGTGCAATTTTCTGGACATATATTTTATTGTTATTTTTCTTTTGCTTCTTCGATGCTGTGGCCTGAGCGGATACATAGAAGAAAAGGAGAGGGCGAGAGAGAGAGAGAGAGAGAGAGAGAGAGAGAGACAGATGGAGAGAGTAAATTGCAGCTTGCTGAAGTTTTTGGATTGAATTCTGAAAATGATCCTTTTAACAGTGATGGGCTCTGAGGCGAGGATGGGGGTCATGCCATTCACAGCGGGTTAAATAGACTTTCATTTAAAATTACATTCTCGATCCATCTCTCCATCTCTCCATCTCTCCACTGCGGAGTCCCTGCGTGCGTGCGTGCGTGCCACCCCGGCTCCCCGTGCGGCGTCTCAGCATCACTGCGGCGCCACACGCACTTTTTTTTTTTAAGTCAATCGTCAGACTCCAGCAGAGGGAGAGAGAAGAGCAGGAGACAGACAGACAGACAGACAGACAGACAGACAGGCCCATATTGATCACGTTAATGCCCACATTCTCGGTCAAAAGACAACATGTTTTAAAATGCTGCATCTTAAAACTGTTTTTTATTTTATTATTATTTTCATATTTCTGTGTGATTCAGTGACTGACATGGATTTCCCAGGTGCTCTGCACTTCCAGGCTGAACAAAAACTCCGCGCCAGATTATTATTATTTTCCATCTTGGCACAGGATTCAAAGCACTTCTTACGGTTTAGACTGAAAGAATAAAAAATAAAAATGTTTTCATATACTACTTAATAATTTAATAGTCACCATTCTGTTTATTTACACTGTATAATAATAAATAAGAATTGTGGTAATATGGTGTGATAATAACTATTAATGTTAAATAAAATTGCAAAACTGTCATAAAGTTAAAAAAATATTAGGTAATACTATACATTATGAACAATACAGTAACTGTGATAGAAAACAGGGCTGTGAGTGTATATAATACATTTTGATTCGACATAAAAATGTATTATTACTTAACTGCAGCACCAAAATTAAATGTAGCCATAATTATTTTTATTTATTGTACATGAATAAGCCTCCATGCTGTTCTTACACCTGTGCTGCTGCTGCTGCCACTTCTGCCAAAAACTCAATTCCATTGATGATGTTTGTTGTTTTGTTGTTGCCTCTTTAATAACAATTAAATATAATATATAGATTATGATACTATATCAGGATAAAACAGAACCAAGAAGCTGATGATTTTGCTTCTGCAACTTTTTCTTGTAGTTCATTCCAAGAAGCAGCAAGGGAGGGGGGAAAATCCATGTCGGGTTTTGACGCCTTTCCCTCAAATTAACCTTAATGTAAAATATATAAAGCAGCCTCGTGCTGTCTCTCTCCCTGCACACACGAGCCAATCAGCAGCAGCAACAGCAGCAGCGGCAGCAGCAGCAGCCTCCAGTCTGCAGAGAGAGAGAGAGAGAGAGCAGCCATAACCGCTGTCTGTCATCAGCTGAGAGAGAGTGACAGAGGAGACAGAGCGAGAGACGAGAGAGGGAGAGAGAGGGAGAGGACTGGAGGGAGGAGGTTCAAACCACACACACATACATACACACACATTCACGCGCACACTCTGGCCTGAGAGCAAAGGAGAAGAGAGAGAAAGAGAGAGGGAGAGAGTGACAGGCGGCACCGAGAACCAAACGAACCAAAGCGTCGACATGAGCGGCCAGTTTGAGGAAGATCTCCACGACCGGGGCGAGAGGAAGAGCAGCAAATCCCCGACGCTGCTCTCCTCTTACTGCATAGAGAGCATTCTGGGCCGCCGCAGTCCCTGCAAGGTCAGACTGATAGGAGCGCAAAGTTTGACGGGTCTGCCCGGCAGAGGAGAGCTCGACAAACCGGCCGACGGTAAGAACCGTGAGGGGGGCGGAGGAGAAAGACTCTGAACCTTAACAAAATGTGCACTTTTAATCTTAAAAGAGTGTTAAAAGTCTTCTCAGCTCCAACTCGTTTTATTTTTTGGTTTCCAGAGAAGTGAGCAGCATGTGTTAGATAAGATCTTTGGTGTCATAAATGGGCCTCGCTGTTCTTTAAGTTGTAAAGTTATTTAGAGGGAAATGTACAGCCTTGACTATATACTTTTATTATTTATTTAATTAATTTATTTATTTATTTTAAAATAATGCTTGTTTGACTGCAGGGCCAACGAAAGAGCCGCTGTCCCTCAGCGCTGACATCCACCTGCCACCAAAGCTCCGCCGGCTCTACGGACCCGGTGGTAAATACCTCCACGATCACGCAGGGAAGCTGGACACTCACAGAGAGCAGCGGCTCCTCCTGCAGGAGCAAACCAGCGAGAGCCTCAAAATCAGCCAGGCGCCGCAGGTGAGCATCAGCCGCAGCAAGTCGTACCGGGAGAACGCGTCCCTGAGCCGGGGAGAGGGCGACCAGAGCCCCGAGGAGAGCTCGGAGGACGGCAGCCTGGGGCTGGTGGAGCTCGGCCCGCTGAAGTTTGAGGAGGACGCGGGGAAGGAGGAGGAGAGCTGCACGGAAGCGACGGCGCTGTCCCCGAAGGACGAGGAGAGGGAGAGCTTGAACGCCGGGGATGGGGACGTGAGGGACGGGGAGGACAGCGTGTGTCTTTCGGCCGGCAGTGACTCGGAAGAAGGGATGCTGAAACGGAAGCAGAGAAGATACAGGACTACGTTCACCAGTTACCAGCTGGAGGAATTGGAGAGGGCTTTCCAGAAGACGCACTACCCCGACGTATTCACCAGGTAAGAAAACAAATATAATATATATATATATATATATATATATAACAGTAAAATGTGTAACACAAATTTGAACACTAACACAAAAAAAATGTATTATTACTATTATTATCAAATGCGTTTATATATTAAAACCCAAAAATTGTGGGCCTATAATTTTAATTTAAATACAAATACAACCTCAACAATAATATCTGACTGAATATTCCTCTTCTTATTAAATTATTATTCATCATAATTTATATTATTTATATTTAAATCTTTCTAATAATTGAATGTATCGAATTTTATTTTATTTTTTTAAACAAACACATCCAAAGCTCATATCATGTCCACAGTAGATCCACACGTGTGCAACAGGACACTGCGCAGGATCCGCCTCATCAGCATCAAACCCGTGCCTCGTACAAGTGCACACAATAGGCCTGAAAGTGCGGCGACACAATAGGGACGTTTTGTTACACCTGCATCCGCACATGAGAGCGACAGGTCGAATAATTAAGGAGTTTTTTTTGCCGCTGGACATGATACTGAAGACACAAGGAGAGGGAAAGAAGAAGAAAGGGGTCTTATTTCAAGCTCAAGGGCAGGTGCATATATATTTATACACACAATATTATATATGCGGTTAATGTCAAAATAAATAAACAAATTATTTTAATATTTTGCGTAAATTATATAGTTGTTATCCCCTCGCATACACAAGAATTGTACATTTTGTGGTGCTTTTTCTAAGGATTATTCATATTTTCGATTTACTTTAAAAAAAAAAAAAAAACGACTCGCAGCTCTCTCTCTAATTTGCACCCGCAGAACAATCTCAGCAGCTGAAGGCAGCGTCAATTGCTTTGTGGCAGGCTAGTTTAGATGTCATTATTTTGCGCCATTATGTTGTTACAGTGACAGGCCCGGGCACAGGGAAAAATCTAACAATCACTAGGCCTATTTCTACTCACCCGTGACAGGGAAAATAGAATATGGCCATGGCGTCTTCCATGGAGGAGAGAGAGAGAGAGAGAAAGAGAGGGGAATAAAAAAAACTAAAAAATGAAGCCTATTATGGTCTGTTGACAGTGAACAATAGGAAGGAACAAAACAGCAATTCTACTTTGCTTCCAAACGTTGCCCTGTAACCTTTTTCTCTCTTTTTTTATTCTTTGCAGAGAAGAGCTCGCGATGCGCCTGGACCTCACCGAGGCCCGCGTCCAAGTAAGTGTCCTCTCTATTTTTATCTCCCAAAAAACAAAAAAAACAAAAAACAACCCACCCCTCCTCTAAATGAAAAAATGTCCCCGTGATACATAATCACCGGTGACGTGCGTCACTGATTGAGGATCATCAATTTGTGGC
Organism: Solea senegalensis; assembly: GCF_019176455.1. Classification (NCBI taxonomy): domain Eukaryota; kingdom Metazoa; phylum Chordata; class Actinopteri; order Pleuronectiformes; family Soleidae; genus Solea; species Solea senegalensis. The sequence goes on from NC_058021.1 coordinate 25,526,368, forward strand.
GGTAATTTATGGCGGGCGAGAACGTGTTAAATGGAAGGTGCTTTCCTGTTATTGAATGTTATTACGCGCGGACGAGGGACGTTTTAGTGGCGATTAAGGCGAAGCTGGCGATTCATAAAACGCTCACTTAGTGCAGGAGCAAACACTGGCGTGTATGGATATAGTGTTTGGATTCCCATCAGTGTGTGTGTGAGAGGGGGAGAGAGTGGAAGGATGTGTGTGAGGAGAGAGGGAGGGAGGGGGGGAGGGGGAGAAAGAGGGGAGGGATAATGCTATTTGATTTCCCATTATGTGATTGCAATAGACCTGCATTGATCCGATGCTTTGCACTTGGGAGCGAATGAGAGACCATTAAAGGTGTTTGCTCCCCGCTCTCCTCCCTCTCTCACCCCCCTTCTCACTCTCTCTCTCTCCCTCTCTCCTCTTCTTCTTCACTAAAAGCGTGGCTTGCATGTCCAAAGCCCGGGCTCATAACCACAGAGACAATCCAAACACGGTGGAAGCTCCGGGAGGTTATGGCCCGACGGTAAAACAACAGATGTCTCTTTAGGGGCAGTAGGTGAACAAATCACTTAACGGGCGCCATCAGGAGGTGATAAAAACTCATAAATTCCCCTGCGGCTGTGTAATGCTAAACAGCCCTCTGGGAATAATGTGTGTGTGTGTGCCTGTCGCTCAAGCTGCCTCGTTCAAATCACTCTCCTCACTGTTGACATTTTGCTCATTGTGAGATGCCCCCGTGCGTCTGCAGTGCAAACTGGGCACCAGTGGATGCGTGGGAAAGTTAAATACTCCCTCTGATGGAAGTCACTTGTTCTGCACATCCCTTGAGAATTTAATTTAAAGCGCATTAATTGTTATTGGAGCCAGTTCAGCGGTAATTTTCGGAATCTTTTGTTAAACAGCGCTCTTAATTACCTCTCTCTCTCTCTCTCTCTCGCTCGCTCTCTGTCTCTCTCCCCCCACCCCGAGGCCCCGTGTCGACACGGATGGAGGGAATGAAGGAGAGAGAGCGAGCGAGAGAGAGAGAGAGGTTTAATTAGACGTAGAAGTAGATTTAAGGGACCGTGAACGGCGGGGTTTACCTTACAAGTAATTATCGCTGACTTTCCGCCTGTTGGCCACCACCTGAACTGCACAATTATTACAATGTGCAGTGACACAACATTCGACACGAGTGTGTGAGTGTGTGCGTGCACGTTAATTACAAAGAGACTGGGACTTAGTCTGAGACCATGAGACTCTCATTTTTACACAAGGAGCTTCTGTAATCATGACTAGGCAATACAAAAAGGTTTAAATCAATAATTATACTGAAAAAAATATCACAATGGACATATACAAATATATATACATACATATATATGTTATTATTTAATTGTTGCTCAGGGTATTTCCCTTGGAATATCAATAATTTGTGTATTTTAAATATATTTAGAGAATTTTAGATTTTTTCATGAATCTGAAGCCTTTTGTAATAATAATACTAATAATTTAATAAATAAAAATGTGTAAAAAGATAAATAAAATACCTGTCTACACAGTAAATTTGACAGAGCAACACACACAAAAAGAGTCAGTTTAATTCCAAATAGGACTGAAATCACTTTGGAATTTTTTTAACTACCTATAAACTTTGTTAACCATTTCCTCTCTCAGTGTAGTGTTCAATGCAACTCTTTTAGTGTTAAAGAAACACAAAACCTACTTTAAACACTAAGAAACACTTAAAAGTTGAATTTAACACAATTCCAGTGTCGTTTGTGACTTTAATGCTGCAAATCTGCTGTATCACAAAGGCGATACAGCATAATGAAAGCTGTATCCTTTGCCTTGCTTGATAATATTGCCTTCTTATTAAATTGAGCATCATCTGTGTGTGCCCTCAGGTGTGGTTTCAGAACCGCAGAGCCAAGTGGAGGAAGCGTGAGAAGGCCGGGGTGCAGGCCCACCCCTCAGGTCTGCCCTTCCCCGGCCCCCTGGCAGCAGGTCACCCTCTCAGTCACTACCTAGAGGGAGGACCCTTTCCTCCTCATCCCCACCCGGCTCTGGAGTCGGCCTGGACAGCTGCTGCAGCCGCAGCCGCCGCGTTCCCAGGCTTGGCCCCACCACCACACAACGGCTCCGCACCACCTCTGGCCACCCCACTCGGCCTGGGCACGTTCCTGGGCACGGCTGCCATGTTTCGCCACCCTGCCTTCATCGGACCCACCTTTGGCAGGTAACACACACATGCACCTCCCTCGGCTCTGATGTCTATGCTTTACAGTTATTTACATCAGCGGCACACCAATCTTTGTGCTTGCAGGACTTCACATTTATCCCTGTATTTTCCAGCTAAATGACTACAATTTTGTCGTCAGGCACATGGTACAGAACAATGCACAGCAGGAACCCAAGCTTAAAATATACTCCCAACACATCATGCCACTATAATAACCGATGCTAATCCTCTGCCACACCACATTAGACTACTGTTTATCTCACTGTCTGATTATAAATATGCTATACTGTTAACTATTCACTGTGGTGTGTAATCACTCTGTCAGATGTCTTAATAAATGATCTAAATGTGTGAGACGAGCTGTGAGGTGGCACCGCACACTCCATATGCCACAATTACCTCCTTCGTTTGCTTTCCCTTCTCCATTAGAGAGCATTATTAACTCTACACTCTCCGTAATGTTGCCCTTTACATCAGGGAAGTCGCATACATACATCTACGATGTTGACAAACTTAAAAAAATTAATTAAATTCATTCTATTTGAACACAATTTTGCCATCATGTAACATGTTTAGTGTAGTTTGAATTGACCTAATTTGTTTTGGTGTTACTCAGTAATTCATGGTTTATTATAAAGGTGAGAAACCAAAGAGGAAATCAAATGTTAGGCACAGTGGAAGTCTTAATTAACATCTAGGCCTTTTACTGCAGAAACTAATAAGACAGAGGCAGGATCGTGACCATTTAATCATGAATGTGGAATGTTTTGTCATCGTTTACTTACATTTCCGTCTCCTTCCAGGCTTTTCTCCAGTATGGGTCCCCTGACCAGTGCTTCCACCGCCGCAGCTCTCCTCCGCCAGCCCACTCCTCCTGTGGAGAACCCCTCCCACGCGGGGCCCGTCCTCCCCGACCCTTCCTCGGCTTCGTCCTCCCCCTCCTCAGCTGCAGCGGACCGCAGGGCCTCCAGTATCGCCGCACTGCGCCTCAAGGCCAAGGAACACTCGGCTCAGCTCACCCAACTGAACATCCTGCCCAACGGAGCCACAGGGAAGGAGGTGTGCTGAACACTTGACCCCCCCAGCTCTTGCACCCCCCACCCCCACCCCACTGTCCCGGGCTTATGTCCTATTCCATGACACCCCATCCTGCCCGCCCACCCCTTCTCAAAAACCCATTCATACCTCTGGAGGATGATGCCCTATGTCCCCGTGTGTCCAAACATCCCGTTACCTCATATGTCCCCCAACAAAATAGCACGACCAAATTCAAAAGAGCACTGGCTGAGAAAGTGTGTGTTTGTGTGGCTGTCTACTAAATACTGCTATTGTCCCATTGTCCTACAGTACGCTCCACTTTTATTTACTCTATTTTTGGATTAAGATTTATCGCAAAAGTTAAATTATACTCAATATCATTTCAAAAAATGATATTTAAGGCTGTATTATTTCTATTTTTCTGAGCTGCACACACAGAAAAATAAGATACACTTCACCAGGACACGAACACGAGAAAATGTATTGATTTCTCGCAGAACACTTTTATTCTGCTTTCGGTTTGATAGCACTCTATACAATTCAGAAGTTTAAGCCGCAGTAATAAAATATTCAAAGTTCAGCATAACATAAATACAATTTACACCCAATTCAACCATCCAAAGCAATAACACAGTCACATATTAATGCATCATTTTAACTTGTGATACTTCAAAATATGTTATATATGTTAAATAATACATAATTGCTTACCTTCACTTTGACATCAGGCTGAACACAGAAATGTTCTCTGGAAAAAAAACAAACATATTTTACAGTGTGATCGGACTTGGTCATCACACACACACACACACACACAGGGAAACCTGAGAAAGGATTCTTGCACCACTTCAAATGTGGACTGCAGCTCTCGAGTGCTTGACATTAACACTGCTTTATTTGTATGCATGGATGTGGACCGAGCCAGTCTGTGTCTATAATAAAAGGTGAGTTGGAGGAGGTCTGTCTGTCTGTCTGCCTGCCTGCCTGCCCCCCTGCCAACCCCCCCAACCCCCCACCCAGAACCAAAGGAAACTTGTCCACAGACCTTCCATAGCCTTCTCTACAAACCTGACTCCTCTCTGCTCTGCTCACCTGTCCAACAGTAACACTCAGCAATATAAATATATATACATGACACACACACACACACACTTCTGCTGAGTCTGACTCCGGGACATGTCAGCAAAGTGGAGACCTGAGACGTGTCTCTAAATGATGTGACTGTGTGAGAGGAAAAATGTATATATTGTGTAAAAAAAAGAGGGGGAAAAAAAAGAGGGGAGGGTAAAAGTACAACCACAAAAAATTTTCAAAACAAGGTCATGTATATTTGGAGGAGGCAGTGTTTTGATAATTTGCACACAGTGTAGTGTTTCATGAATGTCGCCCTGTGTAGAATTTTACCTGTGTTTATGAAAATATTAGGTTCTTAGACCATTATTTATGTCAAAAATCTTTTTTTTTTCCCCAGAGGAACTGAGTGAAGGATGTTTTTTTCTTTTTTTTCTTTTCTTATTAAGTGATTGTAAATCTCCTGGTTTATTAATGCTAATTTCAATAAATAACACTGGTAAAAGGAGCTATCTTTTATTATTTTTCGAATTCCTTTAGGACTGACTGTGTAAACCAGGAAAAATGAAAAAATAATAATAATAATGTGAAATAGAATATTATAGAACTATTAATAAAAAGTGTTAAGAAGAAATTGCTTTGGGGTTATTTTTGTGTGTTTTTGCAAAACTAAGAGATTGAAAAAGTTTGGTTATATATTCATGCAATTTGACTAACAGGTCGCCTGATGTGCAGGAAACCCGCAGAGCAGATTACAAGGATAATTTGCCTCTCTGCAGAGATGCAGGCGCTCTCAATGCGGGGAAACGTATTAAAGGCATGTAATCCAGTGCGCTGCGTGCGTCTATATCCTCTTCAGAAGAGTTGACAAAATACGGAGCATATATTCATGAGCTTAATCCCTCCTCATCCCCCGCAAAAAAACCTGTGAAACGCGCGACAAAGGGAGAGGGGTTTTCAATTAAGATCGTCCACTTTATCTGCTGGGGAGGAGGAGGAGGCGCAAAACTTCCTTTAAACCCATTTAAAAGGCGCTAAATTAGTCTTAACATCTGTAATGCAGTGTCGATGGAAGCGGGTTCCCCTTTGTTATTAATGAAGTAACAAACCACTTCATCAAATGACACACACACACACAGTTAATTACCCTTCCACTAGGATCTCACCACTGATGCAGGAGCATTACAGCAATCAATGCGCATTCTCCTCCGTTTGACCCCTCCATGGTGCCCGACCAAAATCGCGTGAAATTACCCCACGGATTAATGTAGTCGCCTCCTTTTATCGTCCGCATCTTCGTGGAAAAAAAAAACCCATCACTATTTCTCTCTTTCTTCTTATTTCTCTCCTGTCTCACGCAGATCCACAGGTCTCACACCTGTTAATCATTCAATTCACTCCAAACAAGGGGGAATTAGATCTGATGAGGGAGAGCTACATCAGTACACGTGGTTTTATCCTCAACACACACATATATAAAGTCACAAAGCTGCAAAAAAAAAACAATTTTCTTCAGTGCGCACACAGACCACCATCCAGAATGTTCTTAAAAAAAAAAGAAACTCCCCCATTCTTTTGCTGAAGCTCAGTGGAGCGTGTCTGTATGTTTATTGTATAGTTTTTCCCTCCTGTATAGAGTTTTGATAAGATTGTCTGGACCCGGGGAGTTTTAATCTTATTGTGAATATAACTAATGAATGGCAAACCAATTTGTCCCTAATATCAGGGGGACACCGGGAGGCGGGTGACCTGCTGGGCGCAGAGCTTAAACCTCCATTGCAGCGCAAAAAGGCGAGAAAATTGAAATGCTGTAGCGGAGGACAGAGAGTCACACGTGTTCAAACGCGACAGGGCTGCACTTGTGCAGGTCACGAATTATCACCACAATGAATGTTGATATATTGAAATTGAAAAAGGACCCAAAACAACACCAATCCTGAAGCATTTACACTTTTTTACCCCAGTTTGGAAAAAATTAAAGATCCGATATGCAACGTTTTTTGCACCAAAATGTCTAAAAGTAACACAGCTCATTTATTGTGTGGAGTTATGGACTACATCATGCACGGAAATCAAACGAGACAACATTTCCCATGACCCCACTCTGCCGCACTAAAGGGTCTTTTGTTTTTGTTTTAAAAGAGAAACTCTTCACAACAAAAAATACAAACTGCGCATTAAGACCAAAAATCTTTTTGTCAATACTCAGTGGTATAACAAAATATTGATACACTCAAATATCACAATATTTCATGGCATGATACTGTATTGATTATTTGATGTGGTGTATTGTTCCACTACTCTCTCTAGATGAAGAAAAGTGTACATCAGTTATGCATATGACAATGTTTTTTGAACTTAAGAGTATTCTTTTGGCTGGGAAAAAGCTTTATTTTGAGAAGTGAAAGGAGGAGAGCATAAAATGGGGCCAACTAGTGGTCGGAGGCTTAAATACAACACAGGCCACTGCCAAGAAAATTTAGGCTTCTGGTTCTCCCAAGGCCACAAATCTGAAAGTATAAATGTATAGAGAAGCCACCGCATGAGTTTGAGTGGAAGTCTAAGGGAAATTGAGCTTACTTCCTATTTCATTTATGACTGCTGTAAACATTCCCCTAGTTTTGTGTCTTCTTCCAACAGCTTTTGTAACTTATGTTCCCTTTTAGAGGAAAACAAATGATAAAGCACGTAAATCGTCAGACAGCCGCCAATAACCAATAAGCGCATAGTTACAGGTGACGTCTCTGAAATACCGACTGTACCTCAAAAGCAAAGCTTTTCTGGAGGCTTCAAAACAGAAGTTCAAATTCTTATGGGTGACGTCACGACCAAATCAATACATAACATTTTAAAACTCCATTATCGTGCCATGAAACATCTCAATATTTTAGTGCGTCACTATTTTCTACCCATGATCTCAGCCCTGCAACCCGCCTCTCACTGGTTAACCCAGGTGTCCAGAGAATGTCCTCCCACTGACTTTTTGCACATTTCCACTGCGACACATTCCACATGCAGCTTCTCCTTCTCGTTCCCCAGCTGCTGGGTTTGATTTGGCCCCTGATTTGGATTCTACCTGGCCTCCTTTCACCCTCCACGTCCCTGCCTGAGAGAGAGAATAGACCCAATCACTCCACAGCCTCAGCCGGATCAGTCCTCACTCAGTCCCCGGGAGGAGAGAGGAGCTCTAAAAGGCGCTTTGATGAACAGCCTCCTCCTCCTCCTCCTCCTCCACCCCCAACCAGGACCTGAATAGCAGGGCCATGGCACTCCGCTCCCCTCTCGGATCGCCCCTTAATTCCCCGTCTCTCTTGCTCTCATCCAATTAGCTCAGTGTATTAAGCGGTTTATCGTCTCATAACCGCCCTTTCAGCTCCAACAAGGGAGACACTTTGCAATAGGACCAGCTCTCCTTTTGACACCCTCTCTGGTGCTTGTATGTTCCACCGTGCTATGAATAACAGGGACAGAATAGGCGACTAATTCCCTCATCAAAGCCTACCTTGTCCATTGCTGGTCAAAACGACAAGCAATAAAGCTTAACGCGACAATACAAAGAGACTTGTTCGACCTTATTAGCTTAGCAGGGTCGAATTAATGCGGGGACTCAATTTGACTGGGTTTAGTCCAAACTGGGAGGACAAAACGAGGCCCTCACTTAAAAACCCAGCAGCCTGGGTACAGTGGGAATAGCAGGCCTTCATGTGCACTTTTAACTGTGAGCTGAGGAGGAGTTTGTTCAAAGGGAAAACACACAGAAGGGCAAAAAAAGCAGGTTAAGTTACTGTGGGAAAAATAGTTAAGCTGATATGATTTAATAAATATGTAAAGTTACAAGCAATAGGCTGAAAATGCACTCTCTCTCTCTTCCTCACACAGCGCAGTCTATCCATTGCATAGTGAATCACGGTTTAAGTGTTCAGCCCACTTAAGGTTGCCTTCACAAGTCACAGCAATTTGAAGTGATTTGTGAGGCGTGTAGTGTTTGTGGAAATGCACACCGCTAAAAAAAAGAAAAAAAGAAGGTATTTTGCTATTAATATTAACAAACTGGACAGACCTTGGAGGTAATTTTAACTACAGCTCATGCATACGGTCTAATGTATAGAATTAGAGCGTTTACGCACGTTACAGTTTATCGTTCTAATGTCTGTGTTAGGAAAAAACACTGATGGATTTTTACATTAATCATTATCAATTCCCTAGTTTTGATCATCGATTAGTACATTTTTATTTTATTTTTTAATTCTCTGGTTTCTTTGCTCCACATAAAAAAGTCATTAAATATTTTAAGGCTTGGGAAACATTGATCAACATTTTTCATAATTTTCTGACATTTTATGGACCAAACAACCACCTGATTAATCCAGAAAATAATCGACAGATTTATAAATAATGAAAACTACTATCATTAGCTATCATTAGTAGCAGCCTTGAAAACAGGATTCTATTTGCGTGATTAACTCCTATTTATGAATAACTACTATTTCTCATTCGCAGAAATAAAAACTAACAAAAAAAATCACATAACACACTTTTAAAAGAACAAAACTGATGTTGGACTCTCAAATCAGTAACTTAAATCCATGTTACCGCAGCTCACTAACTACCCCTCCAAAAGATATATCTGTAAAAAGTTGAAGAAGATATTTATATATTTAAATGATTAAAAACAGCTGCAGTTTTCAGGAAACATCACTCAAACAAAAAGCTAATTGTACATTTATTGGAAGCTATTTTTAAAGAAAAAAATTGGCTTTAAATTGATGAGGGATGAGCCGATACGATACTCAGTATCGGTCCGATACTGGTAAAAATCACTGAATTGCATGTTGGACAATCCAATATAATCCAAAAATCCTATATGTATATATCTATATACATATACACACATAAATCTATATATCTCTATATATATATAAATATATATATACATATATATATATATATATACATATATACACATATATATATACATATATATATGTATATATACATATATACACACATATATATACACACATATATATACACAAACACACACACACATATATATATATATACACACACACACACATATATATACACATATATATATATACACACATATATATATACACACACATATATATATATATACACACATATATACATATACATATACATATATATATATATATATACATATATATATATATAGATGCATGCTTCATCATGCGCAGACTGTAAAAATGTGATTAAGAGCCAGCGACAGCATTTTAGCTGTGTCATAATGTGGGGTGTTTATTTCTGCTTCGTGGGAGAAGAATATTTGTTACACAGTTGGAGAATTGTGTCTTTGAAATAGCTCCAAATGTCACAAATGTGTTTGCAACAGTGTCACAGTTTGAAAGTTCTAAAAATGACTGTATCGGACTGAAACCTGTAGGAAACATGAAAGAAAAGTGGTACCGTGCCATTCCTGTTGGCAAGGAGTTATGGGAGCGAGCGCAGTCGGTCCAGTTGAAGGTAAAGACGCTGATGTTTCACTGGTTCTGGAAACCAAAAAAGAACAAGTTATATCATGCACTGGTTACACAGACAGTTACCGTAACATGAAATGTTATTTAAATATGGCAATACATTGAGCAAGGACTAATTATTGCACTTCCCAGATTTACTATAATCAATTCTTGCTTGATTTTGTCATCATCCTTCCTAATAAACTTTTCTTTCACTGCATGTTAATTGTATTATAGTGTTTAATGCATACAATAGCAGGATATGGTACAGAAAACAAGATACTGGGATATCATTTTAAATGGAATTTACTTACTACTTTAGAATCATTGAAGAAAATGAAGAAAATGCATTGGAATCATGATTTGACATTATTTCTCATCTATTTCCGGCCACACTGTAGAATGGAGATTAAAGCTTCTTTTGTCACAAATTGTGTCATCAAAAATATCCATCCATCCGTCACACCCCACATTGCAAATAACACAAGTTTAACATCTCATCTATTTAGACTTTTATTGAAGTTTCAGTATCAAGACGATTCTCATCAATATCAAAACACGAAATATTCTAGTCATTACAAAAAAAAATCGTTACATAAACCCTCCTGAGCAAAGCGAGAGGGATACATGGAAAATTACACACATTAAAACACTATCTGAACGGAGGAGGGAGGAGGAGAAGAGTGAAATGGATGAAATGACATCAGTTAAACAGAGGCAGTGGAGGAGAAGGACATGAGCTGTTCGATATGGAGACAAAAGAGAGAGAGGGAGCAGCGCGTGTGGCCTCCTTCACCCTGTCACTCCCTGCATCCTCCTTATTCGTTCTGTCATTATCTGATCTGACACACAGGAGTGTGAGTGAGCATGCACGCGCGCACACACACTCGCACACTCCGGATGAATGGTGGTAATCAGAACAAGTGTCCGATCACTGCAGGCATCCAGTGGTCTTAGTGACCAGAGTCACTATCATTGGCTAATTAGCGGCTTTTGGAGTACGCTGGCTGCTCTGAGAATAAGTCATTTTTACACACACACACACACACACACACACACACACACATATGGACACAGCCAGCCTCCATACACACACAATAGACTGTCATTTAAGTATGATTGCTACTCCCCTTTACCATACAGAACCTGGGTGATGGGGTCAAACCAGAAGTGTGTACTTCAGTGTCATTGTGTGCGTGTGTGTGTGTGTGTGTGAAGAAAGTGGTGGAGAAAAAGGGTGTGATTTGATTTGAAGCTATACAAAAAAAAACATTAGGTCCATGGAGAGTGATACGAAGGCCAGAGCCTAAAATAATCCATTATATTACATTACAAATACCAAAAAAAAACTGAGAAAAGAGCTTTATTTTCATAGTTTGTCCAGCTAATGTCCAGCTTTGAGTCTCCCGGTGGTGGTGGTGGTGGTGTGAGAGTGTTGTTTTACTTGAGGGTGGAGAAGGCCTGGAAGAGTTTGGACAGATTAATCTCCGAGTAGCCACTGGTAGCCAAGACTTTGTCGGGCACTTCCTTCAGCCTCCGGTACACTTCCTTCTCCTTGTTCCAACTGCCAACTCGAGCTACAGGAGGATTTAGGAAAAAAAAACAAGAGAAGGAGAGAAAAAGGAGAGAAAAAGAAGAGTTACCAGGTTTCATTTTAAAATTCAATTAAAAAAAACTAATAGTGCAACTTCAACAAGTGTTTCGGCTCTGCGCTTGAAATACTCTATGGACACACGACACAACATTCACAGCCGTTATCGATTTTGAAAAGACTTGGACAACACACAAACCAGCGACTGAAAGACTGAGGATCAACCATGTCTACGAGAGCGACAGTTTCACCACCATCGTTGTTTCGTTATTTCCGCCAATTCCTGACGTCTTTGTCTTCTGACGCTATTTCTTGTGTCCCACGTACTCTTTTTCATTGGCTGTTGGCGACATGTGTTCGCAGATGGGTCAATCGTCAGTTCCCACGACCCGACTATGGACCACAGTCAGCTCAAAAAATCCAAACTGTGAATTGTGGGTAAAATCAGACCAAAAAAATAAATCTTGTCGGTCCCCAGGTTTAGTTTCAGAAAACACTTCAGACGAGAAACAACAATGGTGAAAAGTCAGAGCATAGATTTAATATATAAGACTGATGATGAGGTGAAACTGTTAATGGAGCTTTTCCATTTACAGTCAGGTTGGAAGTGATCATTGTCTTCCAAAACTCTCAGTGTTTCCCCGTACACACTAAAACAAGGCCTGGCAGCTCACACCTTTTTTTGAGACTATAAAACGCCACAGTAGTGAGGATGGCAGTTCTATTCAGAGCAGAACTTATGCATTTTTAAACAGAGTGGAACGGATGTGCGGCTTTGCCTCGTCACTGATAAACACTGAGGAGTATTTCACCTTTAACTGGAAAACTAAATGATCTAATACTCTCTGTCAGTATACTCCTATCACTCTGGAGGGTCAGGAGAGGGATCGCACAGAATTGGACTGATGGGTCGATGGCGACATGCACAAACACACACGGGATCATGAGATCGATATCAGAGCCCAACGAGAGCATGGAGTCAATATCTTGTCCCCGTTATCTCTTCAGGTGGGCCATAATAAAGCCAGAGAGACGACTGAAAGCTCACTATCCTGGACTGGGTGGCCACCAAAATCAAATCTTTTCAAAATTATACCGAGCATCAAGTGTAGATGAAGTATCATGAAACCAAGTAATAACACATCATCAAACCACAGCACAGACACGGTGAGTCAACTGAAGGAGGCCGCGGTTTCAGGCAGAAAAGTGTCCACGTTTCGGCTTCTCAATTATTGTGGTTTTGGATTTATACGGAACAAAAAAATGTGAAAACAACAAATAAAGATTTGCTACAACTTTCTGATGCAATAAAACAAACAACTCCTGGTATTTTGGGCCTGGTGAACGACTAATGAAGCAATTGTGAAAATTGCTGCCGATTAGTTTTCAAGCAACTACCAAATTAATGAGCTAATTGTACCAGCAGTTCCCTAAATCCTGATCAGCAGCAGCAGCCATCGCCTTTAATGATGTTTTAGACGACAAGGGAAAGTTTAAATCATTTTTTTTTTAGCTTAACTAAAATAAAGTTGCATGCATGTCTGTAAAGTGTCCATAAACACAAACACTCCTGGAGAGCAGGACAGTCATCGTCAAAATGCCTTCCCTAAACCCTTACCCTAACCTTAACGATCACAACTAAATACCTAACCCTCACCCTTAACCTAAACCCAATCTTAACCTAATTCCAACCTTAACTCTATAACAAAGTCTTAGCCCTGAAAAGACCATTTTAAAATGTCCTCACTTCCTATGTTTTTTGGTCCTCACTAAGACAAACATACAAGGTCACACACACACACACACACACACACACACACACACACACACACACATACGCAGTCCATATGGCCGGTTGTCATGTCCTCACCATCTCCTGCCTTGTCCTTCCTGCCCATTACATTAGTAGCTGCTGGATAAATACCAGCCCACTGACTGCCCAAGGGAACAAAGGTTAGATACACAAGAGCTCAACAGAGTGACACACATGGACACGTCGGACACACATGGAGACAATTGTTGCCAGTTAAACGCTTATAAAAGCACACCAACTTCCAGTCACAGTGAATAAAAGAACACCCGTGCGATAAAGAGTAATCACACATACAAACATACTCAGGAGACAGTGTGGTTGACTTGAACAGCAGCAACTATTACGAGATAATCCTCACGTTAGCAAGGACAGCGATGAGGGGGGGGGAGACAAACTAGTCTATTTATCCGGGGAATAGGTGGGGGTGATGATGCATGATCAAGCGAAAGCAATCATGTCATCATTTCTGAAAGGTAGGAGAAAATAATTCTCCCCCTCCTCTTCCTCACTCCTTTCTCTTTTCCACCTCAATCACTGTGTGGCGAGCAGATAAAAGAATGATTTAAGAGTCACCGAGAGGAAAAAGAAAGAGGGAGAGACCTTGCAGCAAGTCGGAGCACAGTGGGGAGTGTAGTTCAAATAAATAGCCTCCCTTAAAAAGCGAGCATGAGGCAGGAGGAGAGAAGAGAGGGGAGACGGCGTTGCCGGGAAGGCCGAGGCAGAGAAAAGAAAGGCGGGGTGGAAACAGGGGTGGAGGAGACGCCGACTAAAAAAAAAACAAAACGAAAGATGGAAAATGCCACGTTGATTGAAGGCACACTGTCGAGAAAACACGCCGCTTTAAATGGCGACCGTGCATAAATAAAACCACAAAACAGAAAACTTGTCAATGCAAATACCACCTTTCTTTCCCACCGTCGCACACGTTCACACAAGACTGCCACACAACACGCGTGCACCGTGCGTGTATCAGGGGTTATCTCTGCTCTAACTAGGTGTTGCCACACACCGACGCAGACTGGCGATGCTGGGCACAAGTAGATCAGGGCTCTGCACGCTCTAACTAGGTGTAAATACAATAACAAGCCTGTAATTAAGTGAGCATGATGAAGTTAATGGAGATCGGCCATTCTGTCGGCCGCCTCCATGAATATTCTATTAGGCTGGTGGCGACGGGCAGCTGGAATAGCAGTTAATTTAATCACCACTCGGAGCACAGGGAAACTTCTTTGTGTGAGTGTAATTGCACAGAATGAATAATTGATTTGACAATCGCACCCGCGGATTTTGCCACCCCGCTTTGTATTGCCGGAGAAAGGGAGGGTGGAAGATGAAGAGAGAAGGAGAGCGCGAGAGAGAGAGAGAGAGGCAGAAAAAGAAGAGGGGAAGAAGAGTGGGAGGGTAGACAAGGACCAAATGCGGAGCGCTGAGAGGTGGCAGGGAAGCTGTCGGTAAATGGATCATTAGAAAAGCGCTGCTCAAGGACAATTTATATTTTATCAATGCGGCAAAATTACGTTATTGCTCACACATGCAATCATACTGCCCACACTCAAGACGGAGAGACCTGGAAGGGGGGGAGTGATGGTGGGATGAGAAAGGCAACAGATAGACTGATGGGGGTGAAAAGAAAAGCAAAGGAGACGGAGAGATGAAAAGTGACATGAAATGATTTGAAAGTCATTGATATGGGATGTTCCTGCTCAGGAAGGGGCAGCATGTTTTTTCTTTTCTTCTTCTTCTTCTTCTTTTCATGGTGTGTGTGTGTGTGTGTGTGTGTGTGTGTGTGTGTGTGTGTGTGTGTGTGTGTGTGTGTGTGTGTGTGTGTGTGTGTGTGTGTGTGTGTGTGTGTGTGCCTGCGTGTGCGTGTATAATCTATTAGAGATCTCCTGCAGCGGATGAAATTACCTCCATGTTTTACTCAGTCGCAGCAATCAGGCACAAAAATGCAATGTACATGTAGATAAGAGTCTCTCTCTCACACGCACACGCACACACTGTGCAACACACACAAACAGTCAAGCTTATCAAATCACATCCACCTTTGACTACAACCACTTTAACGTAAAGCTGTTTTATTATGCGTGTTTGGCGCACGTGTAAACACATTCTAGAATGTCCAAAACTAAATGGCAGTGAAGGACAAACATTAAAACGGATAAAGCTGATGATTTAAGAACCATAACCAAGTTCATCTCATCGTACTCTCCAACCTCCCTGTTCACTCTCTCTCAGCTCTCACTCTAAAGCAATTACATGAACACTTGGCTACCTGATGATTCGAGCCTTGGTCTGTGGTTGATATTGCAACACGTGTACATGACGTTTCCCCAGGGAATATCGAGAGATTCTGTCCCAACTCCCAAAGGAATCTGGGAGAAAACATGACTTATCTGACGAACAATAGTACAAATACTAGAACCTACTCTACTCTTGTGGATTTGGCTAATCAAAAATACTGAAAACAAGGGGGGTGTTCTCTGAAGACTTGCTGTTACGTGTGGAGGAATGTACCAAGTGCTAATGGGTGTGTTTTTAGAGCACCCCTGTTCGGTGCTCTGAAAACACCCCCATTAGCACTTGGTACGTTCCCCCACATGAAATCAAATTAACCATAGACTGTATGAATTTAACACGGCAACAAGTCGACTTATCAGAATTTGAGTCGAACCAGAACGTACCGACTCATAAATTGACCAGTCGACTGCGACTTTACAGCCTTAAAAGAGTGACGTTACTGCAGAGTTTTTCCAGCTGTGGATTAAAAACATATACAGTACACATACATACAGACAAACACAACAGTTGTGTGTGTGTGTGTGTGTGTGTGTGTGTATAGGATTGTATATCTCTAAACAGTGTGTGAGCCCCCTGGGTGTGTAATGCAGTAAATATGGGGTATTACTGCCCCAGGACCAAGGACTAACACCTTAAACCTACATTTTATAGCAGCACGAGTGTGTGTATATACGCGCATTCTCCTCAATCTGATGAACGCACTGGTGAGCAAGCTAATTCTGATTCTGATTCTGAGTGTGTGTTAGATTCATCGTTTTCTATGGACTCACTGGACAGTGTTGCAAGGTGACGCATCGACAACAGTGAGTGATACGATGTAAATCATGATGAGTAACTCAGTGTCATGCCTTCCTCACCTAACTGTAAACTACCCCATACTTTAATGTCTTGCTCTTTTAGTAACAGAGTGTGATAAATCATCACAACAATTCAATTCACAAAGGATTTTAGGATGTAGACGTTTGTCGGTACCTATAGTACCTGGGTTTTTGGGCATTACCAGAAAACTTTAATATCACAGTTTAGTTTTATATTTTTAAGCCACAGCAGTAGCTTGTGGCCATTTCGATGAGCCGAAACAACTAATAAGGAAGGCCAAAATCACACATCAGTCTGAACGACTCCAAACCAACAGACTTCTGCAAACTGAAGCAAAGTTGGTGGACGGACAGAAATTGCGAAATGTCTTTTGTCTGAGGCTACCACCGTCTCCAGACTGATTCCCTGTGACAGACACTGATCTGGTGTAAATGGACAAAGTGGCTGCGAGACGAGCGAAACTGCTCCACAACGTTGACCCCGCGTGGCCGAGTGAACGCGGTAAGCTGTGCTCTCTGTGTGTACAGTAATCTGTGGACACGCAGTTCTGGGGCTGTGCCGCGAAGTGAAGATTGCAGTGTGTTGGACTGTATTGTTTTGTAAGCGAAAGAGACGCCTGGAACTCGGGGGAAGTGAAAGTGTGGACCGCATCAAAAAAAAGAAGAAAAAACACTGTGACGCAAAGCAACACAAATAAAGTAGCATTGATTGGTGATGATTTCTTACATCTTGACCAAGACAGAAATAAAAGAAAGCAAAAATGGAGGCTATAATCATGTTAGTGCTACTTCCCTTCCCTCCCACCCTCCTCCACAACAGTTCAATCCCTCCATTTCATCTCCCTCCATCTTCTGAGTGGTCATCTGTTGATTACACGTTCTAGTTACCTCTGCTGTCTCACTTTTGCTGCCTCACTCAAGTTTCCAGCTCTGCGCACACACTCGCTGCAGTCGGGCATACATACATAAACAACATACATACATGAATATTTAATCAAATAAATAAATCACTCGGCCCAGCGGCCCTTTCTAATCAAGTGACATCAATCAGTGAGAACTATGGGTAAAGAGGCCTTGTAGCCGACACCTACTGAGCGCACCCAGAGCTCTGGAGTAGCGTCTATTTGAGTCCAAGGGGGGAAATATACGCTCCATGTCCCATTATAGGAGAAGGGCTATCCTTTCGTCAGCGCGCCCATTACTCCCCCTATCATTTCCCCAAATCTAAAACCTGTTTTCAATCAACACAGCCAAACGAGTGCCTGTCCAAGAGAGGGAGCGAGAGACGAAGGGGAGAGAGAGCAAGGGAGAGAAAGCAGCAGAGATGGACAGTGAGGGTAGGGGTAGAGGGAGAGCAATGGAGGGCTCTTTCCTTCTTTCTTCCAGTGATTGGAGCGTTTTGCATTCTGTATGTGTGTGTGATTGAATCCGTCTCCTAAATTAGGGCTGTCGACTCGAGGAGTTGAATGTCCTTAACCCCACATACACACACGCACACATCCAATGCCCATACTCCGTTACTTGTGTTTGTGCTTGTATCACATCATTGGTGAATATTGTAAGTGCAGCCTGGGTAAAAGGGTTACGCTGAGCCATTGATTGCTAATGCTATGTTATATGTGTATTTGTGAGGAAGCATTGTTAGCACATCAAAATGCAAACCTCCTTAGCGACTCAGGTAACTTGATTTCAACTCCAAAAAGGCAGCATAGCACACTATCATTTGATAGTGTGAGTGTGTATTTACATCTTACTGGAGTCAAACATTTTAGTGCATTGTCTTACTTCTCTCTTCAGTCTGAACTTTGGCGGCAGCGTGGTCCCAGTCCAAGATGAACCTGTAGAAGCACAACTGGTTGTACAGGGCCTTCTCAGAGTACTGCAGAGAGAAAACACACACACACACACACACACACACACGTTACTTCAGCCCATCACTTTTCTTCTTCTGAATGTTTCCTAATGTTGTTCATTTCGACGATATACATGACCAAAAATTCAAGCATCTTTAATGGACGGAAGTTACTGTTCACATCTCATGACATCTTTATGTAAGGTAACCTAACGCCCCTCAATGACAGAATCTGCTTGCTCACTGAGAGCAGTTCAGTCAGGATCACTCTCATCAAGGTTAAACCATTTACTTCCAAAAAAAGAAACACACAGTTAGAGTTAAACGCTGATGGCTCCGCTGTTAAAATGCTCCCCGGTTTGGCCAAGCAGCTGCATGCTAAACCAAACAGGGAGTGCAACGCAGGAAACCCCAGTACAAGAATGAACCCCAATATTTCAATAGTTCCGGGCCATGTGACTACTGTATCCTGCATGAACTAACACAAAACTTCCTTTACCTCAGCTCCGTTTTAGTCGTGATATTGCAAATTGCACCATGACAGACTGATTACTTAAACTTACTTAGTCTGTATAAGTAATGTAAATAAGGTCAACACTGTAATCTTCAAGGAATATAATGCAGGTGGAGCTAAAATGATGATGATGCTGGGTATTGTATTAATATTTAATCAAAATGAATAATGGTATTAGTTCCCAGTGTTTGGTTCTTTTTACTTTGATATAACAAAAACATTGTTCAAGTTTTGAAAAATTGGTCAAAATTTCTAGTTTTATCAAACTTTAAAATCTATTTGAGAAGTAAATGTCTGCAATCAGGGATAATTAGTGACCACGCTGTGCATCAGGGAAATGCAATGCAGCTTATATTAACTGCATAGGACTCCAGTTCTGGTCTGAAAAAAAATAAAATAAAAATAACTTCAGACATATGACGAACTTGCTCTTCAAGCTCATCAACAGCAGCATAAAATCATCGGATTTCAGGTTGTTAGGTCATTTTGCACACATTTTATAGACAAAAGAATTTGACTGACAAGTAAATAATTCAAATAAATGGATGTTAAACAGTAAGCCTTTTTTACTCTCCTAATTCTGATTCTTGATCTCAACAGAAACTCAGTTGGATACAGTAAACAACCTGGTACTGTTACCTTCCCCCCGTTTTTCATGTTTGTGTAAGCAGGTTATTTATTATTTCCTATTATGTTCATCCATTAGGAGCAGAGTCAAGATCAAGGCAGGGAGTAAAAGCATCGAAAACACATGAATAAACCTGGTTTACCAGTTTGAGAAACATGCTGATTGAACGTGACTCCACAAATGTGCACCCCACTCTTAGGACTAAACCTCCGTGAAAACATCTCCCTTCCCCTGTGTGACACAGTACGGCAAGAAAACAAATTTGCTTGCTTTGTTAATCTCCAGCGCAATTAAATGGAGCCACACGACAGCCTGCCAGTGAGAGAGAGAGGGCGAGAGATAGAGAGAGGATGAGCATGACAGAGAGGTGGGAGGGAAAATGAGGAGAAAAACAGAGCAAAAGAGAGAAAAATGATAAAGAAACAGAAAGAAGTGAGAAACAGAAAAGGGGGGGAGAGAGAGAGAGAGAGATCAGTCCTGAAATACCCTCCCTCATAATAGTTTGTTGTGATAAGCCATTGTGAGAGAGGCATGTGAACAGCCGTGGCTGTCAATTTGATTAGCCATTATACTGCATGTTTAATTGCAGTTATTGGCTCGTCATTTCCCTGCTACGCTGGAGAGGGCACGCTAAGCCCCGACCCCACACTGCCATCAGGTGTGCACCGAGTGCTTTATTATTACCACCAGCAAGAATCCCCCAATTCATGTGTGCGTGCGAGTGTGTGAGAAGTGTGTTCGTGCGAGCTCATTATACCTGCCAATCGTCAATGTGCGTAATTGTAATTTCAGTTTTTACTACTGTGGCATAATCAAGTGGCAAGAGCATCTAATGTGACTAAATGTAAACTATGTGATGTGCGAGTATCAGTGAGTGAGTTAATGTGCGCGTGTGTGTATGTTTAATGCTCGCTATGGCTGCCCACATGGCACGCACAGCTGTTGACCATTGATGCACCGCCTCGTCAACAACCAAACTATGCACATCCCATAATGGAGCCTCGGTTACGGTTGCCAAGGTTGAACAAGCTCGGTCTGGGTACAAACAGCGCGCACCACTTCTTCCTCCTGAAACTAAAACACACAGAGAGCACACAACGTGTGCAGCAGACACACACACGCATGCACACACGCACGCACGCACGCACGCACACACACACACGCGCACGTTCAAACAATATAATGCTGATTGTGGGCAGGCCAGTGGCTGCATACTGATTGACAGGTGTCAGAAAGGCGTGGCTAAAATTTTACAGGGTTGTTATTGAATTTAGAGCCCCTCAACCCCACCTCGCTCTCTCCCTCACACACACACACACACACACACACACACACACGCGCACACACACGCCTACCTCGTCATTCAGCTCGGTGCTTTGTTCCTGCACTGACACCATTTCAATTTGTTCCACAAATCTGCAGCATTTTCAGCCTGACTGCCTAAGGAGCAAACCAGCTGTGAAATTGCCTCTCTCCCGGGAGCGTAGGACCCCCCCGAGCCCCCCACTTTGAACCCCTTTTCCTCCCTGCTCCCTGACTGACTCCCCCCATTGGGCACACACACACTCGCACACATCCTGTTGCATGTACACATGTACAAACACAGTAAAGGCAAAACAACAAACAGGATTTGTGCATGTGTGTGTGTGTGTGTGTGTGTGTGACAGAAGAAAGGCAGCATGGAGGCAGGATGTATAGAATAAAGGAAAAGTAAAGAATAAGAAAAGGAGGCCAAATTGTACAAATTGATCGAAATCACAGAGCAACAGTCTAAAATGGTTTGCACAATATAGCAAGCACTCAAGTCTTAAAAACATCACTAGCTTTTCGCAGACACACAAGTACACACACCTAACCATCAAATAACTCCATACTGTAACTCAGGTATATCCCCGGAGCGGTTAAAGAAAAGGTAGCAGTCAGGAAACGCGTCTCAGAGTGAAAAGTACAGCAGGTCACGCCGAGCTTAGAAAGGATGAAAGTGTGCCGCGCACTGTACCCGTTCGCCTTAGCTTGAACGAAACAAACAAGGCCTCGGCGTTACATACTCCCCCCCCACCCGCACCCCCCCACCCAAGCTTAGACGCAAACACACATTGTAAACGGCGAAAGCCACAATATCCAAGCGATCACACAACTGCAGCTGCAGAAAGAGAGAGGGTGTGAGGAAAGAGAAGGAGACGGAGAAACAAACATACATTTTCCCCTCAGCTGTGAGGCCACATGGCTTTAAAACTCTTGAGCTTTTTAAACGCGATGAGCATTATTGCCGGTTGTGGTAGTCACGCCGATCAGCTTCACAAGACACCATAATGAGTCAATATATGTAAATCTTTACTAGGCAAACACGGCAGGAAACAAAGGCATTTAACTGGTGCTCTCGCCCGCAAGCCTCCAACGATTCAGCACCGGTAATTTCTCCCCATTGAAAGGCATAATTGCCTGCTATTTGAAGATATTCATGCTCAATTTTTGAAATTAATTTCAATTGGGGGGAAATGTAGAAATGTCAGCTCCAGTGAAAGGGATTTGATTTCAATTATCCTCACTCAAAGGACTGTGATTTCCAAATACACTTAAGCAAAATTATGACAAGAATTTTTGTTCGGCAAAATTCAGTGTTTAAAGAGCGATTAGGCGATAATGGGGCAGCTTTGAGCTGGCAGTGAATGCAGCCGTCTCCCTCTGAAAGGCACTCAATTATCTCTGATTGCTCCCGCTATAATGTATCAAATAGAGATACCTGCTATTGCCGTAATTTGTGTGAAAATTAACATGCTGCAATTTCCACTAGAGGGAAAAAGGGAGCTCTAATGGGTGCCTGAGCGTACATCAATAAAACGAGGAGAGAAAAAGAGGGAGACAGAAAGGGAGGGCGAGGAGAGGAGAGAGGAAAAGCAAGCCAGGAGAAGAGAGAATGAGTGTAAGAGCTAAAACGGGAGGGATGGAGGGAGGGAGGGGGGGAGGGAGGGCAGGGGAAGAAATAGAAAAGAGAGGAGCGGGGGGAAAGAAAGCATTGAATAAAAGGGGAGAGAAAAAAGAAAGTTAGGACAGAGATTTGAGGGGAAAAAAAGAGGCTTATTTGCGTTTAAGCGCCGTGGAAGAAGTGACAAGAGAGGGAGTGCTGGAGAGAGCGAGAGAAAGAAATTTAATTTACTGAAAATATTACAAATTGCACCTGTGCATAACTCCCCAAAATTACCAACCAATCAAGGCAGAGTGCCTATTACTCTCCCATTACATGGAGATCAGATCACGCACCGAATTTGTGTCCAGGAAGAAAAGGAGGGAGGCAGGAAAAGAAAGAGACCGAAACGAGAGAGACGGATGGAAGTGGGAGAGGAGAGGCGGCACCCACGGCGATGGTAAATGTAGCATGATGCAGGAGAGAAAAGGGAAAGCAGAGTTAAACAAGAAGTGCCGTCACAGAGGCTCTGGCAAAAACAAGTGAATTCAGTGTAGCGCGCACACACACACACTAATAAAAGCCTGATTGCCGTTCTGGCTGATGCTGATATTAGCTTGATGACCTATGATGGCACATGAAAAGCGTAAAAGGAAACCAGCCAAAGTGATCCAGTGGGCAGAAGATCTGCAGCCTGGATGCACCAAAATAAAGCCCCTAAAGCCTCTTTCACACTAAAATTAGCAAGTACACCCGGGGTTTTTAAACCAGGTGAAGCTGCTGTTCTGCCCTGTGGTGTTTGTTTGTAATCCCTGCATCACTCGTGCATGAATTGTGACATAACAGACATAATGGAAACCAGTGTCACCTCAGCCCTCAGTGATAACACTTAAGAGTCCCTCTTTACAGCAATTTAGAATGATGAAATAAATGATACTGTTCCAGGTTTTAAAAAGTAAGGCTCTCTACAAAAATGGTATGGCAACGGCCCGGGGGAGCAACGTGCTTCATAGCATTATTCCAGAAAAGAAATAAACATGTTCATCCGTGTCTTACGTTCACATTACCGCCAATAAACTGATGACAACCTGAGTAATTTGTGCCAGGAATGAAAGCCAATCAAACACATTCCCACTGGTTAAAAAAAAAATGTAAACTCAGGATTAAATGTGTTTTTTTTTGACAGTGGAAAATGGTGCATAACAAATCATAAAACTTAAATACATGCATGTTTTATGAAAAAAAAAGGACAGACCGCATTTCACTTGTTTTAGCACAGTCTATCTAGCACCAGCTCAAAGGCCATGAATGGCCTGTTGAGTAGTTTGCATAATTGGCAGCAATTTAATATGTAAGCTGCTGGGCTATTAATCTCTATTCAATGGCTTGATCCAGACAACAGTGTTACTAAACACTGGGGAAAAAAATGAAAGTTATGTTAATGGAGGATTCATTAAATAGTCAAAGGCATTTCAACTCGGTTTTTCATTTTTCCTGCCCAATTAGCGCCAGCTTTTTCACTTTTCTTTTGCATTTCATTTGTTTAGAAGTGAAATTTGTTAAATTCCTTTTCTTCTTTTTTTTCCTTATTAATCTTTTGAGTTTGACCACGTGCAGCTGCTACACATTGTGAGGAAACAAGGAAATAAAAACACACGCTGTGACCGATCATCAGTATGACATGATCAGTTGCAGTCTCAAAGAAGTTTTCTGACTTTAGCTTTTTAAAAGTATATATATATATATATATATATATATATATATACACTTTCTGACATTTGAGCTGACATCATGGACCAATTTAAAAGAAACAAGCAACAAATGACTGAGTTTGAGCTCCTTTTTAAACAGTTTGGCTTGTTCACCACCTTTAAGAGCACTGCACAATGTGGCTTTCCTTTAATTATACTATTTTCTACCTTTAATTCAAAGCACCCTGTGACCTTAGCTGGATAAGTCTGATGTGTGTGGCAGTGACCAGGTAAAATAAGGACAAGCTGCAGGTTTTATGGCAGAGGAAGGGTGCATGAGAAGCAAAGAGTTAAATGATTTATTCAGCCCTGAGTTGAAAGTGCCATGGCCCTCAGACACAGCAATGGCGGCGTAAGTGGCTACAGAGACAGCAGAAATTGGCCTCCTGGTTTACAACCTGTCGCCACACAGCCAGACACAGCAAAGCAGCCAGTGGGGACAGACAGGATCAGAGCACACAGGAGGGGAAAAAAACAAACTGACAAGAGAGAGTTAAGGCAAGGGTTGAGACAGAATGGGCCAAGAGAAAGAGATGACATAAAATAATAGATTGAAATGTCACGCGTAAATTGAAAGGGAGAGTGTTTCTTTTAAATCCAGTGGTCGAGCTAACAAAGTGTTGTTCATAAGGCACCTACGAGCTCGAGAGACAGACAGATGCTTTTAATGGCTAAACTACCATCCAGCTCTTAGTGCTGTCACACGTGTGAGAGAAAGTGTGTGTGAGAACAGACGCAGCGTCACACCTACACACACACACACAAGCTGGAAGACACGGAGAAGATCAATCTTATCAGTGCATATACATGGTGTAATCTGATACTATAGAGCAGAGATATACAGCACAGATTAGAGGGAGAGACTTCAGCTCCATAGCACCATCACCTGGACAAAAACACGCAGATCCAATGTGGATTCATCCTCAACTGAAAAAAGGCGTGTATGTATGTGTGTTCAAGTGTCCACTGTGCGTCACCTCAGGTCGGAGAGTTGCCCTGGTGCAGGCGGGGCAGATGGGTCCGTGTCGGGAGAAGGCGATGGGCAAACGTCTGGTCCTGTTCTGACAGATCTGGTCCTCGCACACCAACCAGCCCTATGAGACGCACAAACATATTTACATAACTGTATGAAGGGCAATGAAAGATTATTCATCCAGCAGAAGATTAAATGTCTTAAACTGTGTCTATTTTGACAAATCTGTTTTTTCTCTGATGGGAAATGTGATGACATACATGACATATATTCAATGACCCAAAAACTTCCACCTGGTTGTTAAAGGGATGGTTCAGTTTTTTAAGTGTGTTGTATTAGGTATTAACATGCCAGCAGGGACACAAGCAAAAACTGATTTAAGCCACTTAAACGGGTACACCTGATTAAGTCCAGGATTCCATGTGAGTAGGTTTGCTGCTTTTGCTTGTAGTTGGAAACTAAACTGCTCACTCTCCAGTACCAAAGCCCAAACAGAAAATCAGTGTTGTTAACTCACGGAGACATTTGATAAGTTTGTCACTGAGGCAAATACAAACTAAGGCAGATTTTCTATATAAACTCATGTGCAGGAGAGTGAGCAGTTCCCTTGAACTGAACTATCCCTTTAAGCTGCACGGACCCTGTTTTTTCATTTTGGCTGCACTGAAGAAGAAATCAAACACTGTATCTTAAAATATACTCTAACCCATTTTTTTTATTTTCAGTTCAATGGTTTTTGGAGGTTTTATCAAACAACCACACTTCCATTACTGCAATACTACTGTGTAGCTAACATAAAATAATTTTTTCCAGAACAAAGTGAACCCTGATGTAAATATATCGAACCACACAGACATCCACAGCAGCTTTCACTGTCCAACAAGATTGCTTAGTTAGAAAATGTCTTTATGTGGGCATTTATTTTGGTCAATACAGGTATTCTTAAAAATTGGCGGGGGGAGAGAAAAAAAAAAACTTTTGTTGCCTGAAAGACACTTTTAAAACTGTTTCTGGTAATGAGAAAATTTAGCTGAAAATTGTTGCTTCCACTTAGCTGCTATAATTCTGCACAACACTGTGACAAGAAAAGTACTCGGAGAGACAAAAAAAACCGGGAGCTGTGACATGAAAACAACTAAAAAGTGACGGGCAAAGAAAAGTAATAATGGAGGATCACATCTGACTTTACTCCTCAGTCACTCACTCTTTACATTTGAATGTATCCTCAGCTGCTGTGAATGGAGGTCCAGTACTTGTCAGACGGGCAGAGCAGCGGACAGCCAAAACGGCAGTAGTTAGAACCCCCTGGGGTGAGGTAGTGACCCTGGGCAGGTGCTGTGGTATAACCTTCTCAGTCTCTCCATATTCTTCCTCACCCCACCTCCCCCTTGCTTATTATGCCCTGTCATTACTAAGGGGGGTTTAAAGGGGAGGGGGGTTAATGCCCAACTAATGACAGAGGATAAGACCCACCACTATCAAAGCCTTTGCCTCGTTTATCCATCTATCCTTCCTTCCCTCCTTTCCTGCCATTCATTCAAAATAAACCCCCTCAAAACTATTGCACCTGTCCCTATAACAACATCCCCTCACACACACACACACACACAAGCACGCACCATTTCTGCGATTGATTTTTAGGTTCGTCTTTGTCTCGTCCCTTGATTAGTTTTGAAAAACCATAAGAATTCTTTTTTCTTTCCAGCCGAGTCCATAGTGTATGGACTGATTACCACAGTGAAGAAACCCAAACAGCCGACTCACACAAATGGGTCGAATTCAGAGACGGGCCGACCCAGAGCTCAGTGCAAAAGGCAGAGGTTAGCAAAAGCGGCACCTGTCACCAAGTGGAACGGTATCGCTTGGTACGGTATGTATTTCTTTGTGTTTCCATTAGCAAAAGTAACCAAAATAACTGGCCCTCAACTAAACAGAGTAATGGTGCTAAACCAGCATGTCTTCAACACCCACAATCCATTCTCATACAAAGCTTCATGTCTGGTTGAATCAAAGTCGAGTAGAAAAACAAAACGAGCTGCTGGATGTGCCAAGTACGTGAGTACTTGGGCTGATAACCAATACCAATACATACATATGCTTTTGCCTGTGCCCAACTGCAGAGGTCAGAGGTCAGAGGTCAGAGCCCCCTTTACAACTGGCATTAGAATGCCTTTTCTGTCATCAGATAGTAATCGAACGGGCGCTTCACCACATGCATTTACACCTGGTATTAACATGCGTCTCTGGTGTCCACATCAAGATCCACTTGCTATCCATCACGGTCACCACCCCTTATGTCACCTATATCAACAATAACAACTTTAGTGAAGTCGCGCTACTGTTTGGACGCTTGTTGTCGCCGGGAAAGAAGGTGTACGCTCCTCCAGCTTGTCGTAAAGACGCTGGTTGTGTTTTGTAACGTACTGTCAGGGCGACATATGCTCCACAATTAAGAAGAGAATTTCAGCAAAGATAAAAGTTATTCCAGAAACACATTATTGACAAGTGCCACGAAATCTCTGACTTTTGTCACCCTCGAACAGCAAAATAATTACATTAAAACCATTCAAATGTAGGCTTGTTTACTGCGGCTTTAATGCACATTAAAGCAGCTTTTCTCTGTAATTTTGCGAATTATCTAAACTTTTTCAAGAATCCAAAGAGTTTCCAATGACTGTTTTATTGGGTGCAATATGTATATTTGTTACTTACTGTATTTCTATTGCGGGGATTTTATCAAACTGTGTAGGAGTGGGCAGGAAGAGGAGTGTTTCATTTAACGCACACACACACACACACACACACACACACACACTCAGAGCCAAATGAAAAACAAACACACACATATGTCCCAAATCAATTACCAAGTCCCAGAGTTCAAAGTTTTACCCACAAGTACTCGTCCAAACACCTATGCCAAGCTTATGCACAGAGCTGAGCACCCTGGGAAATAAGAATGCTTCACCATCTCCAATAAACTTTATTTTCATGGAAGTGTGAGATAAGGAGTTAAAAATACCCACAATGCCTTTCTGCTCTGCAACTGTGACACAAATCCCACGTAAAAAAATAAATAAAAATAAGATAAAGTGCAGCAGCCATGTGTGAGCAGCACAGAAAGGATTAAAAACAACAAGAACAGAAAGAACACAAAAGAAAATGGCATTGAGGCATGTTGCTGGAGCGAGAGTGGGGGTGTACAGTCGCACGTGAGAGAATAAAGGCTCATAATTACATAATTATAGCAGCGGATATCTGACACTTTGAATGTAGACGTCAAATGAGTTCCACATAATTTAACCAAACAGAGGCAAGACCAGGCTATGACAAGGCCCACCACGAAATGTAGCTGCTCTCTCCCCGCTTCTCCTTCATCTTCAGTTTATTTCTCAACACTTGTTTCTTCCGAATTCTCTCTGTCGATCATATTATACACAGTCTGACAGAGCTGCGATCGTCTGATATTCTCTTATTTTTTTACGGAAAGCTAAAACATTTAAGCTTGAAGTCTATAGACTTAAAGTGCTGCTGTTTTTGACCCTTGAACTCAGCTTAAAAATGTGATCATCTATAAATAATTTGTCAGTTCTCGAGCCAAACATTCATGTTCAATTATTACAACATAATTTGTGATGTCAAGATGTGACCTTTAGTTTGGAGAGTTTTTTTTTTGTTTTTTTTTGATACTTAAATCAACTTTTCTGAAAAGGATTATTCATCACAGACATCTCCCCAGCTAATCAGTCAGTTATTAGGTCTTTAATGTCTGGAAATTGACTGGAAATAACTTGTTTTGTGTGATCAACGTAACTTCATAAATCATAAATATTCACATCTTAGAAGCAACAGTCAGTGGCTTTAACAGTTGTCAAAAATGCAGCAGATTAATAACGAATCAATGAACAAATTAATCAATAATGTCAGCTCCATTGCAGAAACTCTCTGAAATGACTCTTGTTCCAGAGGAATCTGCAGCCACAGACAAGAAAGAGCTCAGCAGTCAACACTTCCATCTCTAAAGTGAATGGACCTAAAATCAGTGTACTTCTCTCACAAACTCACTCACACACACACACACACTGAATAAAGCTCAAACGGTTCCACTTTGTACCTCCTCCGCTTAATCAAAGCTTCTCTATTCAACAATTTGACCTTTTGTTCAAAACAGGATTATCACCTTCTCTGGTCTTCATTCACCCTTTCTCTCTCCCTCCCCCTTTCTTCTCTTGCCCCTCAGACCGTTTCCAGGGGCGACCCACATGACGAGGGTAATTGCAATAATTTGTTAAATGCCATGGCAACGGTGGTTAGATGGGAGGGTTTTTAAAGGGAATTGGGTGCTTCAGGAAACAAGCAAATCTCTCATTTTGCCAAAGACAGAAAGGGAGAAAGGATGACAACAGTGTATGTTTATGAGAGAGAGGGGAAACAAGTGTTTGCACATTCTCAGGGTGCTGGTTTATTGATAATGGTGGGGATGGGGGCATTACTAATGATTAATGTCTCTGTAGTGCTAAGACGCAACACACATGTATATATATGCATACACACACACACACACACACACACACACACACACACACACACACACACACACACACACACACACACACACACAGAGGTGCTGAGCTTTCACTCTATCTGGCCAGACAAACAGCTCTGTTTGAACTCTCCCGCCTGAAAGGAATCCTTAATTACACAATATTACCCCTCTTCATTGCCCCGCTGTGTTTTGCTGTGTCCACTGCTGTGTGTGTGTGTGTGTGTGTGTGTGTGTGTGTGTGTGTGTGTGTGTGTGTGTGTGTGTGTGTGTGTGTGAGACAGTGTGCATGTGTTGCTGTGTGAGGTGTAAGTATTCAGTGGTAGCAGCTGTTTCACACATCGTGACAAAGAGGTTGAGGGGGACTCGCTCCCCACACATTCACCACACTAATTGATTTCTGTTCAGCACTGTGGGAGAGTAACCCCGACTCACACACACACTTTTATAGACAGTGCATTCCACTCACAAGACCAAGGTGTTAGAAGCTACCAGGAGAGAGAGAGAGAGAGAGAGAGAGAGAGAGAGAGACACACAACACAGGAATCCAGGGTAATTCCCTCTCAAGCTGCTCGTCAGGGCCTCAAACAAAGTGACAACTTCTCCTCTCCACGTTTATATCACATCCTCTGTTTGCACCGCTATCACTTTCTGTTTCTACTGTACTGTACATAACAAGTTCACCCAGTTATCAACATAAAATCAAAGTAACACAGGGAAGTAAGGACGTAAAAGCAAACAATCATCAGGAATCAGGAAAAATATGAAGTTATTTTCCCACCATCTTTATGCCTCGTCTTAAAGGTCTGCTGTGTAAGAAATAGTGACCTCTAATGGTACGACTGCAGATACTGTATACACTTTCAGGCCAGTTAATTTCAATTCCAGCCAATAAACTCACCTGAATGAGACAAAATGTAATATGCAATAGGTTGGGCTGCAAACTAAGACTTTGTGTGTCTTTATCCGTTTATCTGAAAAGGTGAAGAGTTCATAGACGATGATATTTACCCTGTGTCTCTTGTCATCTTTACAGCCAAGAGTTAAAGCTGCATTATTGACACAAATCTACTTTATCTTTAAAGTCAAATGTGTTCCATTTGTTGTATTTTCAGTCTGTGCATATTCTCCACAAAGCCAGTCTGCCCACATGATTTAACAATTTCATCTACAGCGTCAACAAAAACCGACTGAGCACATGTTAAAATTGGTATTTAAAGTAAAACGGCCATTTAAGTATTTTCATGGATCATGCTGCTACAAATCTGTCCAGTGTGTTTTTTTAATTTTACAAGCACAATGTGCACTTTGGTTGAAAATGCCAGTACAGTGTCCTGCTGAGGTTTCCCTCATCTCACTGTCACCACATCTGTTGCATCCCCTATTGTGTTAAATACAGTGCAACACTTTGTGGAAGGTCAGTCTGCTGTGTTTCAACTGCTTCATCATATGTACAACTCCGTTTCTCTGAAGCCTCGGGATTGCATTTATTCATTTATGTGCTGACACGCTTAAAGTTTCACGGTGCATGAAGCTTAAATACAGCAGTTTTTGCATCCCTTTAATACTTAGCGTATGTTACCGATCTCATAAAAATGTTGGACTGGAATAAATGATATAAAATATAAAAGAGGGGAAAAGCAGGAGAAGAGAGTGACTCATAAGCTGGCCAGCTGCTCTCTTCTGGTCTAACAAGATCCAGCATTTAACGCTGAATGAAAATTAAATGCAGTCAATTTGTCGCCCCGCAGGTGGTGAAGCTGTAAATGCATCCGTGAATGCAAACTGACACAGACACAGAAATACTCACAGAGTAGTATTTTTTGATGTGGCGACGGATGTCAAGCAGCAGTTTGTTGCTGATGTTGACGGCGTAGTCGATAGGGCTGCATCCACAGGGGACGTGACAACAACGCAACAAGCCGGGCTCCAACTTTGATCCCTGCAAGAGAGAACAGTGTATGGGTCACCTCGGAGAAAACAAAAACACATTATTGCATTAAAACTGTCAATATATCAACAATTGCAGCCATCAAGCTAATAGCTATTTGTCTCATTCAGAAAAAAAATTTGATTTACAACCAAGCAGTAGCAATGTACAGGGTAGAGCTGCATTCTTCTGGGGTGTTTCCAGCAGCAAGGACAAGGGGAACTTGACCAGAGACACATCCTTGTCCTCACTACGACACGTCAAAACAAGCCTTTTCTTTGCCGTTTTCAAAACCTTTGCCGTAAAGATGGCATAGTTTCAGGAAATATCTCCGTCCACGCGTAACACACACGTTCTAGTGATATCCAGCGTCTTTTCAGACTGACTTTAGTTACTTTTCGACAGTAGTTGGTAAAGGTGTCAAAACAATCCAAACACAAGACAATGAATGGGGAGTATATGACGTCATCGTTTTCCTAAATTAGCATCTTCGGGGTCTACACGAAAAAGTATGCGTATTCACCTAAACTTGTTTCCAGTTTGAACCTTTGTCCAAAGTGGGTCAAAAGTTCAAGTGACCCAAAGCACCAAGTCAAGATAACACTGGATTGGCTTAAGCCCAGAAATGGATTGAACAGGTCAGACATGAAAGTCCACCAATGACACCGTCATCCAACCTGACAGCAGTTTCGTAAATTTAGTTTTTACAAAGGACGTAAAAGTGGAATGGTTGGGGATTTATATGTATATATATATACATATATACTGTATATATATATATATATACACACTGTGTATATATATATATATATATATATATATATATATATATATACACACATATATATATATATATACATACATACACATATATATATATATATACATAAATATATATATATATATATATATATATATATATATATATATATATATACATACATATGTATGTATACATACATACATACATTTCTCCCTGTGTCCAATGCAGAGGCCATTAAGTGTTTGAAGATATTTTTCATACTGACATGAATGTAACACAGAAACCCTGGCCATTAAACTTTAAACCTTCACAAAGAAAGTGTCAAGCAGAACGAGTATAGTTTAAAGCCACCTCGGGTCCAGTAAATTTTACCATCATCGTAGCCAGAAGGAAACAGGTCAACGTGACCCCGGTACTCCCGAATTGTTCACTTGACAGCAGGACTTATAGCTAATGCAACGAAGAAAAAGAGAAGTTGCCACAGTACATAACAATTACACGAAATGTAACGGCTTTAAACACTTGCACCTTTCAACCTGTGCTCCATTTACCTGTCGCATTGATAGCAGCAAAAAAAGGGTTTCTGCAGGAAAGTCAACGACACAGGAGTATGCATGTGTCACCGCGCTCAGCCAGACTTTCCATTTTGTTTCCTTAAATCATTCCTTATTGGAAGGGAAAAACCCACACATTTAAGCCCAGTTCACACATTAAGCTTTTCCTCCACTTCCTTTCGTCTTATTCATGTTTTTCTTCTCCTCTCCAGTCTTGGCAAGAGCAACCTCCTTTTCTCTCTCCACGTTATCCTCCCCTTCCACTGCATTATCTTGTCTCATTCCAAACTTGATTTGGAGAAGGGCGCTCTCCCTCCCAAACAAGTTACAAGGACCATGTCTGAGTTATTTCATGTGAAGTTAATATCAGTATTTTAACATCAATATTTGAAGACCTACCTCTTTAACCTGGCTTTCAAATTAGCTTTATTTATTTCCTGATCTATCTATTGGAACTTTTACGTTAACCGTATTCTTTAAAACATTTAATTATTATTATTTTACCTTAACTTCATCTCACTTCATCATTTTAGCTTGGAATTTCTGACCAGGTTTCTTCTTAGTTCACATATACTTATATTTTACTCCATTTACCTCATCAGTATATCCTTTAACAACTTAATTTATTAACTGTATGACCATAATTCATTTATCTATGGTTTTTTGTACTAGCTTTTTTTGTTTATTCATAAGTATTTGTATTTTCCAGCATTTCCTGATCACTTTATATAGCCTTTAAATGCATCTCTGTGCTTTGTTTCATCCTGTGAAACGCGACAAGTTTGAATGAAAAGTTTGGCGTAAATAAAGTCAGATTAAGTTATTTTTCATAAATTGAAGGAAATCTTGAAAACAGCCAAAGTGGTTTCCGTCCTGCGACACTGCAAGAAAGCGTCCTTTCCTCGCCCATCTACGAGATGAACCCCAACCAGCTGTCATCTTTAAATACTCTTCTGCAAAACTGTAAAACAATTTTTAAAAAAGGTTTTACAACGTCAGCTGTCTAACTGGACGGTTTTCATCTGTCTCTGTGATAATGTGCAGCTTTCATGGGGGACACCCAGCGCTCTATTAAAACCGAACATAACCCTGACGCTCCATCCAGATATTTCTTTTTCCCTCGTCACATAATCTTCTCATCCCCCTCATCTTCAACCCCTTCAAACAACTTTCCTCCTCTGTCTGTCCTCCATCATCCATCACCACCTCCACCTCCTCCTTCCTCCTCTGGCTCTGTGTCAGTGCTGGAGTCAAGGCCTGTCTGTCCTCCCCTCTCACTAAGCTGTTAGACCATGTTCTCCACTCTAATTAACTTACCGTCTTATCAGTTTCTCCGCGTGTGTGTATATACCAGCATCTCATGCATGGTGGAAAGTCTATTTATTATACCAGTAATCTGATTAATCGTGATTAGTTTAGTCTGAAAAACACTTGGAAAAACAATCTCTAAAGTACAACTTTTGAACGATCGAGAATTGAATTCACTTGCACTAAAACATGTTTTTTTTTATATGCGAGTATCTGCTGAAGCATAAATTTACATCACCCTTTAATGGAGGGTGTGAGTATTATTCAATTTTGTAAAATTTCAAGCAAGTCCCTCGGGGCCAGCAGAGGACAGAGGGTTGTCAGTTTTATTAGCGTCTTCCAGACATGAAAAAGCTGCATGCCCTGCTCCTCATTAGAAGCTGATAATACACATACACTCAACCTTGGCCTGACAAATGGTAGGAGGTCAGTGTGTGTGTGTGTGTGTATATGTGTGTGTGTGTGTCTGTGCGTGAGTGTGTGAGTGTGTGTGTGTGTGTGTGTGTGTCGGCAGAGCAGCAGGGGTTAAAGGAAAGGCTTTTCAAGTTGTGGAGTCCAAACAATGCCAATGAAAACAGAGTTGGTATTGGAGCCAGGCAGCTGTCTAAAAATACAGACAGAGACACAATATAGAGGATGACTGAAGCATGAATCCTTCACAGGAAGTCTGAGTGAAAAGCTCTTTTCCTTCACCCATCATACTCGTAATCCGTCTAGGCAGATCAATCAATTGCTATCTTCTTTTTTTTATTGGAGATTTTCCTCTCTGCATGTCTGTGTGACTCTTTGGAATAACGTAAACTCTGTTATTGAGTCTTTCCAAGCGCGTTGCACATCAAACTAATCTGGTCTATTAAAGGTGGAGACAAAACGAATGTCTAGAATGACCGGTCAAGTCTCCTGTAAGAATAAAAATGGTATTAACATTAGCGTTATTAGTGCCTTGACATGCTTTGGCTCAAGTTTTAGACTTTTCCATGATTAATCTACAACAATATCTTGTAGTTGACTGGTTCAGGAGTATTTCACGGCCAAAAAACATTTGTACTGTATAAACACAATGATTAGACGGTGTTTACTGAACAAACTGCCATTTCCTCACACACAGATGTTGATATTTTACGTCCTGTGTCGTTTAAAGTGCACATTGACTGCCACAGCACCGACTGTGGCAGTCAACGTTTCACAACTTTCTGAAGGTAAATGGAGACAACTTTGACAATGTAACGTATACTTTCGAGAAATCATGTAATGACACCGAAGATGGGATGAGAGTGGACGAGTGGGGGGGGGGACTTGCATACTGTCTGGTTTACTTACAGCTCCTTCAAAGACGCTGTCGTAGATGTTGTCAGTGGCACACTGAGGGCAGGTGAACGTGAACCTCTCACAGTCTTTGAAACGCTCTTCATCGCTCAGTTGGAGCGAAGCTCCCAGCGTGTCTTCGGCCTCCTCCTCCCTCTGGTACTGCTGCTGAGCCCGGAACTGGCTGGGGTCCAGACCTGACATGGACAACAGCTTTCATTAAACAGTGTTTTAACCTTTCTTTAACATGAATCTAAAGTCATGTTGAACAAAAGGTTAATGTCTGATGAGGGAAACAAGAGACGTCTGATCCAAACCACTCAATTTTATGACGATAAGACGTGAAACATCCACGTTGTGCTTTTAATAGACTCTGCTTTGAAATGACAGCATTACTATGTTTGGCTGGCTCAGCTGTCATTGGACTATAAAACAAAGGAATCACAATTCTATTGCCAACACATAGAAAGAAATTAGTAGCAACACACATATGCGTCATGGCCAAAGTTGATTCATAAAATCTTCTTTGCATGAAATTTCATTTATTTCCAAGAATAACCTGACACTTCAGTCATATTGGGCCGCTCACTCTTAATCTACTTAACTTACCCAGCCACGTGGCTATGACCACACCGTCAATGCCCTCGATGGGCTCACAGATGCGCGACACCACGGGGTGGATCTGCTGGGCCAGGTAGTACTGATTGTCCAGACTGAGTCCCTCCTGCTTCTGGAGTTGTTCCAAAGCGTAGGCTCTTTGACTGGCTGCCAGCGTAGAGCCATCCTGTGCAATAAAGAACAGACATACAGTGGTTTCAGCTGTCGATTATACCTTATACTAATACACTCAGCAGTATCTATTTGTACATGTAAAAACAAATAAGAAAAATCCTCAGAGAACATGTTTCTGTCTCTTTAATGATCACACACCTTGCAGATAATGTATGAGACTGTGTCTCCAGCTTTGACCCGTCGGCCACTCTGAGAGTTGATCCACAGTGCCACATGAACGTGAGGGAGGCTCTTCTTGTCCGGATAGTCCTGAGGATCCTTAGTCAGTGCCTGAAAGAGTGCGTGTGAGTGTGAGTGTGTGACAACATCGGATGATAGGCAGAAGTAAGAAAATGCATCAGATAGAGTTCTATGGTAAATTATATACATTGAAATAGCACTTTTTTGGGGGGGATGAAAAACCTGAGTGACCAGTTTTATACCATGTTCATTGCATAATTGGTGTCACGTTAACGCTCCGTTATTGACAGATTTTTTTTCCTACCATGACGGAAAAATCTGAGGGCTGTCTGTCATTTTGACAGCTTTACCACCGTAACTTCATCTAATTCATACACAACACTGTTAATAACCAGTTATAGACCACCTGTATCATCATGGAGATAAGTACATCTATCAGATAAAAAAATAGGTTCCCCCACGGAGCTTTTGAGCATCATCTCTGACCTCAATACGGCACCTATCCGGACGCTGACAGTGCACTGAAGAGCTACGGACTGGAGGCCCGGGAGCTATGACGATGCAGCTTTGCCACTGGTACAGAGAGAGCGGATGCTGCGAGAATTCCTCCCAATGAAACGAGCAGTTGCAGGGTCGGGAAATCCCACAGTATTCACAGAGTCTCGCTGATTTAAATCACTTCCCTCGAAGAAATGTCTCCCCGACTTTGGAGCTGGTCGAGTCCAGGCAGAGTGTGGTTTCAGGAGACGCGAGCATAAGCGAGTTTAAGTCCCAGCAGAGGAGGCTGAAGGTTTGAGTTCATTCAGGGCAGGCTACGGGTCAGCCGAGTTCAGTTTAATTTCTTGTGAATAGTGACTGTATTCTGTATCTTTGCATCTTTGCCGAGATATCACGCTGCGGTGTTTTAGTGGCCTCGCTCTGCTGTCACGGTGGAGAAATATAAAGCAAGGGAAAAAATTCTGACTGTGAAAACATTAAGCCCTGTGAATGTTACTGTGGTCAGTTTGTTTTTGAAAATCAAACACTATTATATAGACTGTGTGTCATTATCTAATTCAAATGGATAAAAATAGACTGCATACAACCCTGTACATTTTTCTGAGATGCGACGTCCTCACCTTGTTTATCTCGTACTGGTTGAGAGGTATAGATCCATTTGCTACCTTCTCTCCCACTTCCATCAAATGTTTCTGGATGTTCTCCACAATGACATCCCGACTCTGGTCCGACAAGATCTGACCAATCACATAGCTGTGGGATAAGGCGAGGGGTCGTTGATCAAAAATTATTAAGGGACAAAATCAATAATAACGTGATCATGCATAAGCATATTTGGGTTATTCCTTTAAACTGACGCACTTGCCACATTCTTTGGCCAGGTCACACCAATCCCTGCGGACAATGTCCAAGCCTTTGAGCTCCTGCTTGACGCTGTACTGTCCTTCACCGTGGTTCTCCACAACCAAGGCGGCGTATTTCTTTTTCTTCAGCAGTAGAAGTGACTTAAACACACCGTCAATGTCGATCTCCAGTAGTTTGTACAGCTTGTTCACTTCCGCCTTCACCTGGGAGCAGTAAACAAGTAACCAGGACGCACGGTGGAACACGTCATTTAATACAGAGGCGAGAGAAAACATACATGTTGTATGTTGCTATGTATTCATGAGATGAAAACCTTCAGCTGCAGCAAAAGAAACTCATGGACAGACCTTATTCCCAAGTTTGAAGACTTCCTCCAGAGACCTGCTGTTGGTGTTGATCATAATTGAGTCAGTATCTCCATAGATGACTTCCAGATTCATCTACAGCACAGGAGAGTTTCAAACTGAGGTTTGGACCATAAATCAAACTGCCTGACATCATAAAGCTCTTTTAAACGTAATCAGTCTCTAAAATTTCAGAAAATCATTCCGACCGATGGGTTTCAGTAGAATTGAACGACTGACAGAATCGCCAATTAACTGAGAGAATTTCATCAAACTTTTTGATTAAAATGTATGCGTATAATTTAAATTGACATGCATACATTTAAATGTATTAGGTGTTGCAGAAATGACAGTGGCAATATGTTCGATATATTCACCTAAAATTAAAACAAACAACAGGTTACTGAATTTATGCAGACAAAAAGCAGGTTTGAGCCAATAAAAGAAAACTAACATGTCAGAAAAAAATAGTAACATGTTTACATATGTATTATTCTTTTTTATTGTTATTATTATTATTATTATCATCATTATGGATAAATGTGTCCGCCTTTACTTTACATTGATTGAATATAGGTGTTCGGACGCAGAATAGTGCAAGGTGTGGCGATAGCTCACCTTCTGAACCAAGTCTTTTGTGTGCATCAGAATCTAGAGGGGAGAGTAAACAACAGCATGAACGTGCTCCTGATATCAACAACAAAAAGCAAAGCAGTACATACACAGGCACAGTAAACAAGCAAACAATGATTAAATATTGTATGTTATTTGTTCAGTGTGTGTGTGCGTGTGTGTATGTCCATGCATGTGTGTGTGCGTGGACATGGAAGCAAAGCAGGTGACTTGCTTTTAAATGGAGGATAATTGGCTAAGAGGGCAATTACGAAAGTGTGCTGTGACAAGTCCTTTCAACCCACACACACACACACACACACACACACACACACACACACACACACACACACACACACACACACACACACACACACACACACACACACACACACACACACACACACACTAATGACTCATAATGGCCTTTATCACCCACAGCAGAGTGACAGACAAATAAGAGAATTGTGGTAATGCAGGTTGTCCACTGCTTGTGCGCGGTGTGTGTAAGACGGTGAGATCTGAGCAACAGAGGGATCTTAACAGGTGGGGCTCAGAGGAGTGGAGGTTTCGGTGGGGGCCCGCTAATCTGGGGAGGGACGCACGTGTGACCTGTCACCAGCAATCTGCTCTTCAATCAACTACAGCTGCATTTATACACACACACACACACACACACACCCCAACTCACACTCTGCTCCGTGTGGGGGGGACAAGGACGTGCCTATTTCAGAGTGTCAGGAGGGGGCGGGGTCAGGCTCCAGTGGAATTGTGTGTGGGGGGGCGTTCCACTCCCTGAAACCAGAGTGGGACTTTTAAGCATGCTTTATGGGCTGCTACATACCAGTGTGCGGCAGGGGGAGTTTGACTCATTCAAAGAACAGCCAACTCCATTAAGGACCACGGTCAAGGTCAAGGTCTCGCCACACACACATACACACACATGTTTGGGACATACTGTATACACATATGCACTGTGCTGCTATGCTTCAATTGAGCTACAACTTTTATCTGAAATTTATGAAAATCAAACTCAAGCCACTTGAGTTCAAGGAATAAAGCCGAGAAAAGAGGTCATCTGAAATAATTACTGAGCAGACAATCACAACACCGCAGCATCTGTAGCAAGAGTTTTGGTTTCCACAACATACGTGGCATCTGTGGACTTACTTAGTACTCAAACTTCTGGAAGAAAAAAGAGAAGTGACAGCTCTGACTTCAGCCGGTTGAATATAATAATCAGATTGTGTGAAACGAATGTAGATAAATCAACTCATACTCAGCAGCCATAATTTCTGACTCACATTCTAATAATAATGGTTTTCTAGACAATTTTAAAGCTGTGTAAAGGCAAAAGATTGTATTATTCACGGCGATAAAAGCCTTCAAGTTTATGTTGAAGTCGACGCTCTTTCCTTTTCCTTGCAGCTGTAAAAGCAGTTCAACGCTGCTTTTAGCAAAACGTAGAGGTCCAACACTTAGGCCGCATACAAAGCAATCAGACACTATTCAAACTCCTTCCCTTTTGTCCCCCTCATTTGTTTTATTGAAAGTGTATGCAAAAAGTTAGTTAGCAGTGAGTGGGGGACACATTTGCCAAAGCCAGGCTAGTCGAAAACATCATTTTATCTTTGTAAACAAACGATGGGTGGGTACGTGCAGGTGTATTTGCATATAGCATATAAAGCCACATCAAGTGACATCACACCACAACGTCACCGAGGATGCTTTTCAAATGACCGATGTGAACAGAAGCACTCGGAGCTGTCGGTTCCAGATACTTCTACATCTTAACTCACACCTGTCTTTACTAAAGTCTCACTGCTGGTGAAGGCTACAGATAAATCACATTTATTTCAGTAGATATTGCAATAGCTCTACAGCAGGCGGAGTTAAAATGGACTCAATCAAATTTGTGTCGGAAATTATCGTTCAGGAATCCGTATCGCAGTCCAGATATTTGTATCCACACCCTTGCCAACATCGGTTGTTTACAGTCTGAACACACAGAGATGTTTGAATATGATCAAATTCAAGCACTCAGGCGTCTGTAACACTTTTATTATTATTATGAGCAGACGAGGAGAACAATCGGAGAGCAGACAAAAGGAAAGACTGGAGAGTTTGAAGACCCGAGAGCGGAGTGAGGCGAGAGGCGTTGATGTAATTGATGTGTGGACTCATTTAGACAGGTTTTCCATATGCTGTCACTTCCAGCAGGACACACTGCATTAAGGAATGAACCATGTGAAAGACAAGTCATTTGACCATGACACTGGAATGTGTGCAACTGACGGAGTGTGTGTGTGCGCTCATCTTTAAACACATACCAACACACACATACTATATTAACCAATGCAAACACATATTCCCAGGGGGTAAAACGTGTGTGTGTGTGTGTGTGTGTGTGTGTGTGTGTGTGTGTGTGTGTGTGTGTGTGTGTGTGTGTGTGTCTCTTCTCTCTGATGACTACACGAGTCACTACAGTAGACGGTGGAAATACTGCAGCCAAAAAACTAATAAATAAATAAATAAATAAGAAATAAACCACTCTCCATTTGCAGCTTATTGAATACAAGACTAATCTCATGTGAGGTGGTGAGGTGAAACAACATATCTGCAAATGTCACTTTGATTTCTGGGAAATTGTGACAAACATAGTGGCTGACATTTAACAGAGCAACTGACAAACCAAATTTCATTCAGAGTTTAAGATAACTTGATAATTATCAACTTCTATGACATATGGTTCGACAGTAATCACAATATACGATATTATCACTTATCGGGACTAAAACAACTTACAATGAAATTTGTTAATTGTGAATGAAGAAAAATATCAATATTTCACAAAGTGCTTGCGATCTATTTGTTAATGTGC
The DNA here is from genome assembly GCF_019176455.1 of Solea senegalensis. Taxonomy (NCBI): domain Eukaryota; kingdom Metazoa; phylum Chordata; class Actinopteri; order Pleuronectiformes; family Soleidae; genus Solea; species Solea senegalensis. The sequence continues at coordinate 25,567,916 of NC_058021.1, forward strand.
CGATGGGGAGCTGTATCTTTCCTCATGATTAATCGCAACTCTTTTGGTCAGGATAATCGTGACATAAACTTTTAAAAAGTTGCCCCGAACAAAACATTGCTTAACGGATATTAACGGCACCATATCGGTATCAGCTGACATCAAATGTAAGATGTATGATCAGATATCAGCAAACAGAGACTGATGACTAAAACAGGAGGTTGAACCGGCTGCTCCCTCCTTAATGTCTAAGCTGACACCATCTGAAACTACTATTTTATAATGATAATTTATTTTTGCACAATGAAGAAAAACGTATATCTACTTCTGCTGCCACATGAGTATGCAAAATATTATGTTAATCTCACCCTAAAAGAGAGTAAATTACATCTGCAGTTGAGCCCAGGGAAAGCAGATACCGGCGACAAGTCCAATATCTCACATCCCTACTTTGCTTCAGATCTTATGAATGAATCTTCTTGTCTAAGAGTGCAATTTAAAACGCACTGATACAAATAAGACCATTTCAGTTTCTCTACCTATCATTTGCGCTACCGTCTACTCGGTAAATATCTCCAATCTGTTCAGATATCTTCCATTCACCTCTTCCCTCATTGTCCTCACACGGTAATACATCACTTAATTGTCTCATGTTCCTGCTTTTCACTTCAACACCTTGCTGTTAATACTGTGTAATTACACTGGACAGTAATTGAGCAGCTCACTGACAAATCCTCCCACAGAGTGAAGGATCAGCACAGAAGCATTGTAGGCAGAAACAACTGGATTATTTTATTTTTTACATTTGCAATTTCAATTTGCAGTTCTACTCCTCATCATTCATCCTGTATGTGCCACACAACCACACCATGTTGGCATGTATAGGTATAGGTATGTAGCAGTGCAGTAACTGGTGGAACTATATTTAAACTTGCATTGATAAGGGCAGGCTGCACTGCCGACATACGAAACTGCATCAGATTTAGCGAGGTGTGGCTAATAAACTGATAAGTGAGTGTTTATGAGTGCTCACGTTTCAGTTCAAATGTCTCCGGGGTCAGAGGTCAAATGGAAAAAGACACAACTTGTCATACACATGTACAGACGGAGCTGACTGAACAGACAAATGCCTCTTTTAACTGCTGCAACTCAAGGGGAGAGCAGGTATGTCAATTCCCTGCCACATATTACCATACTAATGTAACACAAGCAAATTGATCCATTAAGTTCTTCATTTCATGTAATTGCAAGAAAAAACCTGCAGAGAAATTGGACCTATTGTCCTCGACTGTGTACATAACAATTCAACAAAACTTCACAAAACTTCTGGGAACCTTGTTCCTGCTAACGTTATGAAAAGCTGTGGTTTCTGTAAGTGGTGCTACAGGACTCTGTGGCAGTCAGAGCTGCCACGATGTGACAGGCCCACAGGTCATTACTGAATAACAAATCTATTCTCGTCCACGGGCATGAATAAACCGACAGAGACCTTTGTCATTTCAACAAGTTCAAGTGAAGGAAATTGACCTGGACTTTCATTTATTTTATTCACCTTTCGGCAATCTGCACTGGGCTTTTCCCACTTTGCAAATACTGTGCATTTAACAGCGTCTCGTGTCTTTGCTTGTGCACCTGTGCATCCATTAGTTTTGATTTATTGCACCCTGTCATGCTAATTGATGAGTGGTGCAGCCTTGTTGTGATATCCGCCTTCCGCCAGCTGCTGTTCGGCTATTTGTTTGCCTAATCGCGCATTTATGCGTTTCCTCGTGATGCCACTTTCATATATTCTTTGATTTCAATCTGCTTTTCAACACACATATTAAGTCTGAATATTGCTCTTAACCAAGCCCTTTGGCGCAGCGTCACATTGTTAAAACATGTCAAGGAAGAAATAAAGATGATATGGACAGAATAAAGACAGATAGGTGGACTAAAGGACATCATGTCCACCCTCAATCTCCAATGTTGCCCGCACACACACACATACAGACGGCATGTTAAAGCTCAATGTAGCAGAGGACCCTTGTAAAAAAAGCCTGGGGCACAAGTGACGATTGTTTTGAAAAACACTCAGCTGAAAAGCATTTTGGGATGACAGTCGGTCGCCTGAAATAGCACCTGTGGAGGAACACGCCACTGCTGGGGCTGCAGAAGCACAGGAAACACAAGTGTGCATGCTCCAATGAGAGAACAACGTTACACACAAACAATCGCACAAGATTAAAACCATTTATGTTTAGCGGAGCTCAGTAACGCGCTCACAGAGAAAGGAAATACTTCTTGTGCTAAAACTATGCCACTTTTATGCAAAAATGCAAGAGGGTGAAAGACAAAGACACACACACACACCTGTCCTGGCACATGCCAAAGCTGTGTTATCATGCCTGCTGCTGCCGTGAGGGTCAATCTGTTTTAAAGCTCTGTCAGATTTAATACGGCCGGCTGAGATCCCAAACACCAGCACTCATCAAAAATGGACTCAACTCAACTGTTGTACAATTGAAAACCTGATATTTCAGCAGCGGGAAAGGATTTTTTACATTACATTACATGTGATTTTATCCAAAATAACTTACACTAAGTGCATTTCAACATTTGGGTACAAACAAGATCTAGACAGTGAGTGATTTTAAATTTTAAAATTAAATTATTAGATTCAAATGTAATTCATACCCACCTACTGTACATCAGTCTTGAGTGTGATTATAAAATAAAAGAGTTGATTCAGTGATGATGATTCAACAGACATGATTCCATTCAAATATTGAGTTAGTTTAGACATATTTTATCAAAATACATACAAGAGATAGGACATAGCTAAATGAAATAAGTATTATTACTTCACCATGAACCTATGTTTTCTAGTAAAACAATTTATAAAGCACCATCGTGGCATGTTTTCATAATGACTTCTATCACACGCCAAAGCATGACACAGAAATATGGAGTGCCATACAAAAAGAAAATTAAAAAAAAAGGGTAATTTTAAAACTGGAGCATAAAATGTACTGTGAAATTATAGCTTCTGTCTACAGCACAAAGGTTTAAATCCTGGATTAGAATCAGGAAAGTAAACTATAACCACACACAATACATGCTGGAATAATCATATTATACCGTTTATCTGATTAAATGATGATTACATCACCAATCCAAATGCAATATTCAAAAAGTAGAATTTCAAGCTACATGCCATTTAATTGTCCTAATGCCTTTATAATCAATGCAACAGATCAAGCCTATGAAATCATAAATCAAGTTAAATTAAAATATTCAATTTGAACGGGAACATATGTACCACCTTCCAGCCAAGTCGGCCAAAACCATTTACTAATTATCCTCTTGTTTTCAACCCTATCAGTGTCCCAGACTAAAGACAGCAGATGTCAGATCAATCCATTATCAATTATAATCCCCGTCACAGCCCGGTCTCACATGGCCTCATTAGTAGGTGTTACCGAAGTTGCAGTTTAAATTCTGAAACCTTGTCCTGGCCACTGTCAGCCCTCACAGACAAGCTAATGTAGCCAAAATAGCAGCGCCGCTCCCATGTGACTATTTGTTAAGTCCACTCGTATCATGAGTAAAGCCGGCTCTTAAAGAGGACTACAGGACCATGGAAACATGCAGCCCTCATTTCCCCAGACACGAGAATACACACACACACACACACAGCAGTGTAAGCAGGCTTATGTATTCTTACATCTAATTTGGGAAAATGTAAAAACAACCCCGGTGATTCTGAGATAGCAGCAGTGATTTGAGACACTGCATGAAAGAAACGGGGGGCCACAATGTTTCTCCACACACCAACGCCGTGTCAGATATGGTGTACTTCACCGGGACAGAAGAAAAAAGAAACGAGGGACTGCATTTAGGGCTGAATAATTATTGTTTATACTGAAATGACAATTATAAAAATGTGATTAGCAAATCGAAAAAGGCTGCCGTTTATTTCTTCTATTTTTGATGTTCCATCTTCTAATGCCTGCCCCACACTCGAGGATAATTGGTCTGGTCCTTCCAACAATCGTAGGTGCCTTCTGGGTTTAGACTGATTTAAACAGATCATCTGGCCATATCATCTTGTAGTATGAGGGGTTAACGGACACATCTGATGCACCACAGTCTTCCCGATTTCAAATCTTAAGTATTAAAACGTGTTTGAAATTCACGACTGCACAGCAGAGCCCCACAGTAACCATTGAGAGTGAGTTGACCTGGCTGCCAAGAGTGCGACGAGGATGAGTGTGAAGTCCAGTGGTCAGAAGAGAAAGAGGATAAACTAGTGGATTTATGGCAACAGTATGATTGCTTAAACACTAAAGCCAAGAAGCACTGCAATCAAAACCAACAACTAACAGTTAAATTAATCCGCAACAAATTTGTCGGCAAGGTTGCCCCTTATTCGACCGTGTCACCATTATTACAGCATTTCAAACCCACAACACAGAGAATACCGACATGAATTACACCACAAATCACATTCGATGTTTTCCTCAAATCATTCAGCCACCAACATCGCAGGCAACAATATTTACTCAGACTTCATTACACGCGTACAAATAAAGGTTTAACCTAAAGTGAACCTTGACCTCTCCACACCCTCGGCTCTGTCACCCAAGACCACTTCTATTCTTCACTCCACATGCCACCCAATAATGTCAACTACGAGCTCCTGTCGGGCTGTTTTTAAACACAAGGACAGAGACTCAATTACAGCAGAATGGCTTTCAGGAGTCATCGTCAAACCTGAGACAGACACACACACACACACACACACACACACACACACACACACACACACACACACACACACACACACACACACACACACACACACACACACACACACACACACACACCTGCTAATGGTCATCAGATTAGCTGGCAAAAGGGTCGAAGGTGAAACCAATCTGCGTTCCGCAACAATCAGCGGCTTCCACGAGCCTGTTGTTAACATCGCTTATTTAGAGCATATAAACACCAACAAACTAACACACACACACACAGACAGCTATCCTATTATGGACATACATTCATCAGGATTGTCTAATCAAAGCGTCATCCCCAATCTTAAACTGACCACAACTTAAATCTTAGCCATCTCGACCAATTCCTCAGGAATGAGGCTCTACCAGGTGTTGGTCTCAGTGAGGATTACTGGTCCTGGTTCATGTCAGAAAAGGTCCTTAAAGAGGCAACAAACACAAGTACACATGCAGATTTTGTTTTCAGTGACACATAATGGTGCGGCACCATTTTCACAGAAAATCCTTTTCTTTTATGTTATAGGTGAAGTTGTCAAGATGGAGTCAGGGATTCACCAGTCAGTTAGTCTTTAGCGGCTAAAAATAAGTCTCGCTGGTGTGAAAAATGCATTTATCAGCCGGTTATAACCACGGTCAATTTGTCGGTTACATATATCTATTTCTCTGTACCCGACCGCTCTCTGGCGAACATACAAAAGGACCCAAAATAACCCTGAGGGGTTGAGGGGGACATCAATCTGTGGTGGACCCTCGCCTGTGTAATCCTAAACCTTCACCTTCCTCTTAATACCCATCATCCCCCCCTTTAATACCCACACATACCAGGACAGAGGCGGGCCACAACAAATGGTGCACCGACAAAGGGCAGAGTTCGGCCAGTGGCACTTGTGCGCATTCATAGATGGGCATTAGCATACACACTGATAGAAGACATACTCCAGAAACACACGTACAAGTTAAGGGAAAGGGGGGTTAGTGGGGGTTTTCCCCTCTTAATTCAGCAAATCTGATCAGAAGAGCCACAGCCAAGGGTCCGTCAACCCCCCTCTAAGCCTCCTCGTCTAAACCCTTCTGAGTGCTGAGAAACCACTATGGCCCGGAGCCTGACCCATCCTGCCACAGGGGGCCAAACCTCAAATTAAAACCAGAGTGAGAGAAAGGTGACAGCTAAGCCAATCAATAAATACCCAGAACACACACTTTTTCACCCCAACACTTGTCCAAATAGACGAAGGGACCACGCCGAGGGGAGGGGCGGTGGATTTACGCTGTGGACCCAGTAGCGGCAAGGGCACGTGTCAAGATTACAAAAATAAAAAGCCTCCTAAATCACGATATGAAAGCCGAGTGCAAATGTGACGATTAAAATGGGGGCGGGGGTGCAAATGGCAATACCCACAAATACACTAGAAGCCCCGCTATAAATGCCAGCTGGCCTCTCTGGCTCGCCGCAGTCGGAAACTACCAAGAACTACTTGGCTTACGGTCAATTTAACTTTAGGGCCCCGATACAAATTCAATAAAAAGTGCTCACATTTGCGGAACCACACCATTCACTGGTCTGCTCAGGCTGACCAGTGTATGCATGGTCAGCACGAGGTGGCTCGACACTGACCCAAACACAAACGACTAGTTTACAGATTCAATTTTGATTTAAGGGTTTGATTCTTTTCATTAAAACAGAGACAAGCATGGATTTTTGAGCGAGCTAAATTTTCCATGACAACATATCACATTAACAGACGAACTCCTCGGCTGTGATCTCTGCAAACACACGACCGGCAGTAAAAATAGATGATCCATGATCATAGACGAGTAAACAAAACCCTAACATTGTGTAAAATGGGATCTTCTCCTGCCTCTTCAGCGAGCTAAGGTCTGTGCCGTGACGTCAGCTGACCGTTGGCTTCAGATCTGACCGATGACCTTATGTCGCACGTCTCTGTCACTTCTCTCACAAGTACTAAGGCAGTCAAGTCCTAATGAAACACAACTGGATGTGTTCAGTGATGCCTCTGACATTCAGAGCTTTACAATAACTTGTTTTACAAATGCAGCTTTTTCTTTATGAATTGAAAGTGAAGGTTTGTGTTATTCGTTGAAATTGTGTGGTCTAAAAACGTGTTTCAGTGTAACCAGTGATGTCAGTTCACGCTATAAAAAGGTACAGTGAGGTAGAGCCACACAATAAATCGTTTTCGACTCAAAATTGCAATTCAAAACAACAAAATCAGCTAAGTGCAAAGGCGGTTATGGAGGATAAAAGATGCCCAGAACCTGCCGACGATCACCACTTATCAACATTCACAGATTGAGTCAGAGCACATCTGACCAGAGTTTAAACTTCAACAGCAATAGTTATAATCCACTTATTTCAATGTCAAGGGACTGTTTACAAAAAAGTATCTCTCCTATTCTTATTGAAATTATATGAAATTTTATTTTTACTTTTATTTTGCGAAAAACTGTTTCCCAGTGAATATTGAACTAAAACAGCAATCACATTATCTTTCTGAAAAATCACAGTATTTTCCCCAAACCGTTCAGCCCTTCATTGGGATCAATACCGGAATTTTGAGCTCAAACTTGTGCCACTTAGCTACAAAACACTAATAACGAAGCAAAGATCTGTTTAAATTTTTTTGTCACTTTGGTTGAAGTTGATTTCAGCAAGTTATTGTTCAGAAAAGCAGATTGTTTGCCTTTTTTTATATACTGATGAGAAGAAAAAACAATAACTTTATTTTGCTCTACTTAGAAATAGGGAATCCAAATTCTCTGGTTAAACAAAACTGCATCGAAAAGGTGCAAAACAACAAAAAACCAGTCACCGTTTGACGCCGTGAAAGTGAAGCCTACACCTTGTCAGGGAGAAGCTGAAGATGCTTCTTGTTGGAGGTAAAATGTAATTAACCCATCCACCTCTGGCAGCTGACAGTGATACAAGCAGCGACTCTGGTGGGAGAGAAACTCCCACCTGTACCGGCAGCACATCGCTAACACACCTTTTACAATGTAGCCCTGTCAACCCAATAACAAACATGACTGGAGGCATGAAGTGACTGACACAACAACAAACACACACGCAGCGTTACTGCCCTGCCCTCTATTAGGGAACACAATGAGTGTGTAAGGGGATCTTAATGAAGGAGTCCCCTGAGGCAAAGCTTGATGCATCTGCTGAGGATGTGTACTGTTAGAGCTCATTAAAAGAACATGAGTACTACCACTGACGTAGGGGTGTGTGTGTGTGTGTGTGTGTGTGTGTGTGTGTGTGTGTGTGTGTGTGTGTGTGTGTGTGTGCACGCAGTGTTCAGTTACAGTACCACATTTAGCCACTGTCATGCCGCACACATGCTATGAAGCATGCATGCTCGCGTTGTTCCATTTGTGTGTGTTGACTTAAGTCATTACACAAGCAGAATTTCAGTGTGTGACTTTTTGTGTGTGTGTGTGTGTGTGTGTGTGTGTGTGTGTGGCATTTTGTTAGTGGAAAATGCTCATGCGGGACTATTGATATCAGCAGGATAACAGCAGGTTTCTTATTCTGACAAAATGAACTTGAAGGAATAATCACATTTATACACACGGGAAGAGCAGAGTGTGTGTGTGTGTGTGTGTGTGTGTGTGTGTGAGAGAAAAATAAATAACTATGTAAAGGGAACAGATGACAAATGTGAGATGAGAGAAAAACAAAAAATGAAGAGGGGGGATTGTGTGGAAACAAAAAGTAAAAGAGTAAGGAGTGGTGTTTGTGTGAAATTTGGTGCAGCAGTGCCATCTTGTGGATGAAAATGGAACTACATTTACTGATGTTGCTTTTTTTTCTGTTAACTTTGAAAATCACAAAAAAACGGTCAGACATCCTCAATATTAAGTTGGTCAGGGAGAACTTAACAGCCACAGAGTCATTACTGTGTGTGTGTGAGAGACTCACCTCTCTACCCTTGTGTGTGACCAGGGCTGCGAGTGGCTTTGCATAGAAGCGGCTGAAGCTGAATCCCAGGCAGCCGTACATGCTGTTAGCGGTCAGCTTCAGAGCCTTCTGACGGATATCATACTAAAAAGGAGCCACAACAACGATATCAAGTCAAACACATGCAAGCATTAGCACACGTCAAAGTCATCGTTGCTATGGGATCATGGTTTTATGGGGAAAGATGTAACGTAAAACATTCTTAACCTGGCTTGTACTTTTCATTTAATATTCACTTGTACACTTACCTCATGTATTATTTACTCATTTTAAATTGTGATTCACTTATCAACTGAATTCAATTTCATCTGTTACTACTTATGCGTTTAATTTACCTCCTGTTTAGATCACACATTAGTATTTTAGTCTCCAGGGGTTCTCCCTCGCAGCTGTTTGTGAATTCCACGATAGCGTTTCCTCACTCTCCTCCACTCTCTACTTTTCCTCACTTCCTTCTTTCCCTTCTTACTTCTTCTTCTTTTCCCCACTTCTTCACTTCTCCATTGCTGTTTTTACATAACACCAGCCATTTGTCGGCTGAAATGGTTGTTTGGTTGCTTTCTTTGATTTTGTTTTTGATCCTGTAAAGCACTTTGAGTTGCATTACCTTGTATGAAAAGTGCTATGTAAATGAAGTTTGACTGATTGTAGATGAAATGATCTTTTAAATATTATCTGTGAGAAGAATGTATACATGCATTTCTCAACTCTACAAGAGACTCCGTCATAATCCGTTAACTAGTACAAAAAAAAACTAACTCCACACCTCCTTGCTCATAGTTGCCTACATTAATAGGCAACTAGACATTAATAGACATGTTAGTGTAGAGCTGTCTGAATATTAGCACATGTACCTGCAGGTAAAGGTCTGGGTTGATGTCTTGCTGTTTCATCAGCTGTTTGACTTGTCTACGCCGCTCAACCAGCTTCCTGATTTCCTTGGGCAGGATCCCCATTTCCAGGTCGGAATCTGGAACCTCGGGAATGTCCTCCGAGTCATCGTCCTATAACAAACGCAACAAGAATTTTATTCAAAAAGTGGGAACTTTAAAGTAAACGTGTGAACAAGCAGCCGACAGACCTCATGTTTCTTCTTCTGGTTGTAAGCCTCCCTCTGCACAGTGGTGAAGCAGATGTTGAACTCCTGGATGATTGACGGATACAGGCTGTTGAAGTCGAGCAGCAGCACAAACTTGTCATAGAAACCTTAAAGAAGAGATGAATGGCGGTTAGAACGGGAAGGAAACAATGCATGTCTATAAAAAAAAGAAGAAGAGAGACTTCAAACACATCCTTACCAACTTTAGGATCCAACACTAGACCTCCAGCATAGGCAGCCTTCTTCTTTCTTTTGCCTTTCCCTGCATCAACGTCTTCCTCACCATCAGCCTGAGACATAGAAACAAAGACACAAATAAAAGCAGAAGACACTGGTTACAAAAGTTAAATAAAAAAAAGAGGAATCAGCGTTTGTGTGTGTGTGTGTGCATTTTTACCAGCTGAGCCTTTTTGAAGGACAGTTTGTCTGGGACGATGTAGTTTTTGTCATGGAAGGCGTGAAGCAACAGGAACTCATTCCTCTCAGATCGACCGCCCATCAGAGTACGAGACTGCAGAGAAGGACCAGGAATCAGGTGATTGAGGACATATTCTAAACCAGAGGTCACATGACATTTTATTAATCTGGCAGTGCATGACCCTGTGTTTGTGGTTAATACATTTTCAAGAGCTCATGACTTAATTACTTCAGGTAGATTTATTTTGGGGTTTTTTAAGAGTAGAGTTTTAGAGTAGGGTGCATGTTTACCATGACGTTCCCCGCGATGTTGGTAATCTGCAGGGCCAGTGGCAACACGTTGAGCTCACACATCATCTGGAGGACCAGCTTGGCATCCGTCCACGTCAACTCCAACAGGTAGAGCAGGTGAGGGGAGTCACTGACGAAGACAAGGCATTAACTCAGCCAACTGAATTACTACTAGATACCAGTTGTGTGATCCATGATTTGATGACTCACTTGTAGAGATTTTTGATGTCCTCCTGAGAAACTGTGACTCTCTCCGTCTTCAGCACCTGTGCAGTCAACTCGGTCAGATGGTAACTTTTACAGCGAATGAGCTCCTTGGCTGAGATTTCCACGTCACACACCAGACGGCCACAGGTTGCACTCTTCTCTGCAAAGGAACCACGACCCTGAAAGAATATACACATAACATGCACATACACACAAACAACACGTGAAATGTTTAGTGATATCAAAATAAAATAAAAATAACTCTTCAGTAGTCGGTAGTGCAAGCTTTGTATTGAGCAATGTGGCATCAGAGAGTCATGAGCATTCACTTGGACAATCTTATGGCCAGTGGGACGGAGGAGTTTTAGAATCACTGCTTTCTTACCCCTAATTTTGGCATGTTGGCCCTCCTGAGACGTCCCATCTTGGACCAATGTGGAACCTTGCAGACGTTGATCCTCTGCAGAATCACTTCCAGGTCAAAACCAAAGATGTCGTGACCCTGCAGGAAGAGATTCAAGGTACAAGGATCACCACACATGAGTTTTACCTGATGAAACACTGCACCTGCTTATGTGCTTCCTGTGCATCCTTTGATTTTATATTCAGTCATATTCAGGAAGGTGCACAAAAAGTCCTCAATCGCTGCATCTTCTACTTACCACAAGCACATCCGGGTCAATCTTGTGCATCTTGGCCAAGAAAAAGCCGAGCAGAGTCCGCTCAGTAGCAGCAATCTCCACCTTCCCATTCTAAAAAGAATGACGTAATAAATATGTTATAAAAAATATCTAAACCAAAAATATTAAGACAAAGCCTTTTCTCCTTTATGTGCAGACATCTAGAGAAGAGAGGCTGAGCTTCATAGGAAAAAGCAAACTCACCTTCTTCCTAACAGCATCTCTGAAGTCATATGGGAAAATGCAGTCTGCAGGTTTACTGACCACTGGAAAAAAAGTACACTATTTAAAACATACTATTACAATTCATAAGTGTATATAATAACTTTCACAGTGTTCAAAGTGTTTACATCATGAGAAATTCAAATTCAACAGGATAGAGATGGGATTTGAATGCTAGTAAGAGAACAACAGATAAAAGGATCACGTTTAATGACATAAAAATCTATGTTGCATGTTAAGCCAGCCTCATTCACCACAGAGCAATTTCTTTACCAATGTGACGGATAATACTTAACATTTTATATACATACAGTATATACAACTCACCACAGAAGTGGGTCTGGTAGGGAGGTTGAGGTGGAGCTTTATCCATATGGAACTGATAATGAACAAGTGCAGCTAGTGACACAATCTGCAGGAGAACAATTATGTCATGAGGGTTACATTATAAAGCACAATGAATCAAAAGGTGCTACGTTAAGGTCAAATGGACCATGATCTGACCTCGTTGTGGTGCGTCTTGGGGTTCTGGATCGTCTTGAGGCTGATGGACATGACGGTGACAGGTGGAGGGGACAGGTCTTTAACCACAGAGACCAGGTCACTCCTCAGGGCCAGAGCCTCCACTTTACACCAGCTCACCGGCTGGCTGATCAACTCTAACAGGGAAAAAAAAAAAGGCGTGGAGATGTTAGCAATTGTTCAGGGCAGAAAGCAACATACAGAAAATATATTTCATATCAATTACTCTACAACTCATATAATAAGAGAGCAGAGACAACAACTGTTTAACTGATACAGAAAACTGTTTCACTTCCACTTATTAAACTAATGGCCCCTCTCCAATCTACAAAATCAACAAAAATCATGTATAAACTACATGTTAAATATATGAAACAGGTCATCAGAAAAAAAAAAAAAACAATAACTTACGTGGTGTTTTGATGTCAAGCCAGCAAGGCCCTTTGATTTTCCTACTGAGGAGAAAGTGTTCCAAACTGGAGGTGTTGGCGCCAAAAATGTGGGAGAACGTCGCCCCCTTAAGGTCGGAGGGCAGCGTGGGAAACTCAGCCTACAATGAGTGTTTATTTGCATTAGATAAATGTGTTTTCATGATGGAAGAACATTGGGGTAGGACAACAGAGCAGCAGTGGTGGTGGTTACGCAGGTCTACTCACGGAATATCGGACTTCCAGGTACTGGCTCTGACTGGACACATCTGGAATTTCAAAACAGTAGTTCTTCTCCACCATCTGCAAATAAAAGAGAAACATAGAAACTCACACATGTTGCTTAAAAGACTTTTAAAAAACATTTGGCTAAAATAGAGTTGACACTGACCTTGGACTTAAACTTCATGATCTTGAACTTCTCCGAGAGCTCATTGAACTCCTGGTAAACATCCATCATCTTCACGGGAGTGTCCGACACCTCCCCAGTCTTAGGGTTCGCTTTCTGTGATTTAAAAATCGACAACATTGCTGATCAGTATAATCGGCCGATGTATCTCAACCCAAAAACCAGTGTGACAGAAAATAAAGCGTACATATTCACGAGGCAGGAAGTACATGGTGCGCTCTATGTTCTTGATGGAAACACAGCAGCTGACGTGAGACTTTGCAGATTCGATCCACACTTTTCCAAACAGGTACACTACACCTAGACAGACGTCAAATCAAAACATCAGATCTACAACAGAGTACAAGGGACAACGTCCTCCACATTCAAAATGTTTGACTTACCTGGTTGACTGTAGGGGTCTTCAAAGGCATCCAACCAATAGAAGCGGAACACCTGGTCCCCCTCTGGCCCCTCCACTAGGGGCAGTTTGCTAGAGTCCACCTGTACCTCTGCTGGAGCCTCGCTGACAGCACTCTCCTCCTCCTGTCCCCACGAGCCTCCAATCCTGCTAGACCTGGAACAAAGACACAAAAACTTAATCTCATGAATCATGCCTTTACATGTTAATACAGAGTCAATTATTTACATAAAACAAGTTATTATATACATAATAAAATGACTTACAACAGAGCAGGATCCAGAGTCTCTGCTTTAGCCTCCATCTTCACCGCAGCCACTGCTTTGGGCTCAGCTTCCTCTGTCACTGCGGGCGTCTTCTCCTCAAATCCAACCTCCATCGGTTCATCAAAATCCACACCATCAAATGCCAGAGCGTCATTGACTGAGAAACAAATCGACATAAGCGGTGAGTGCACGTTTTCTCTAGAGGAGACGACACAAATTTGTTTTTGACTTCCTCACCTTCCTCTTCTTCTGGTTCCTCCACTTTTACTCTCTGCTTCTCTGAAGGAGGAGCAGTTGTGGAGGGAGGAAGATGAGCTGACGGCCTCGGGGTCGGATCAGAAGGCGGCGGACGGATCACTTTAGCCTTTAACGTCTTAGCGGAGGGCGACTCCTGGGTGTTTAAAAGTGACATAATAAGAACATCAACATAAGGAGAGGATTCTAATGTGTCTTTAAAATATTGAAAACTATTTCAAAAAAATCTCAGTTGTTGAAAGAATACCTTTGGTGTTTGAGCTTTGATGGAAAATGGATTCATGGGTGACCCAAGAGACTTCTTCTTCTTCAGAGTGACCACAGGTGGAGGAGCAAGAGGAGATCGTTTCTAGGAGGAGGAGGATTTAAAAAGCAAATATCACAACACATCACACGAGATATGGACAGGAAGAAGGGGAAGCACAGCATAAGTATATGGAGCAAACAACCTCGCCACAGCTAAATTAATTAGTTGAGGATTCATTGTGTAAGATATTTTCTGTATTTGTGAGAGTACAGTACAAACCTCAGAATGCAAATCCTGTAAGATATCTCCCAGTAAGTCGTCTTTGGAAAGGTCCACGTCTTTCTGCACGAGACAAAATTACAACTCCGGTCAATGCAGTGCAAAAAAGGAACATGAATTGACGAGTTCTGTCTTCTTTAATCACAGGTTTGTGTTTGTACTGCCACTAAAGTGGCGGTGAACTAGATTCACCGTCATCTGGGTACAGACTCTGCCAACAGGGCAGGTTGGACGTTACATGGTTGCTACTATTCTCCGTTTCCTTCCTATGCTATGGTTTTGGGAAACTATATGAAATATCATCACAATATAAATATATTTACAACAAAGACATTTGAGTAAAAATGTGTCAATTGAGAATTAAAGTACTGTAAGACAATGTAGGATTTTGCTCTCTGGGTCTCAGACCCACTCAGACTTTGACAGAGGTGCCATTAACCAAGTTGTAAGTTGATCTACCATCAAAATAATTTTGGTTTTAGTTTCTAAAGTCAGAGAGTAAATTTGATCAACAAATTCAAAACACTAGAGCGTTTGACAACTTGCACAGCATTCATACTGCACACATTTCGGTGTTGTTTTATATTCATATAAGGGCTGAAATGATGAATTCATTAATGATCTTCGAATTGTTCATCTGCAAAACATAGTGAAAGTTTGAGGAGGTTCTCTGGAGGCATTCATGAAACAGCACATCCAGCCGATGTAGAAGAACAGATAACGTGGGTTGGAATATCAAAATGGACAAATGCACAAACCTCAGCAGGCCTCTTGACATTGCTGTTCATGAAGAGACTCTTGATCGTGTTGGGTTTGGCCACGACAGGTTTCTTCGCACCTTTCTTAGAGTTTGCTGCTTTAGCACCTGCTTTTCCTGCAAACACAAACGTGGATTAACACAAAGACGCATGACCAGCACACAGGGCGAGCCTCACTCTCGTCTTTCTGTTTACCTTTCTTGTTCTCCACTACATCCTCATCCAAATCGTCATCAAAGATTTCTCTCCCGTCCTCCACGTATCCTGTTCCGTCTGAGTGAAGAGAATTATCATTAGGGCCTCATCACCACACACGTTCCTGCAGTGGACAGCGGAGAATGCGACTCACCATCATCAATAATCCAGTCGTCCTCCTGTCGCTCTTGTACCATCTTTGAGTACTGCTCCTCGTCCACCTCCTCATACACACTGGTGAACTCCTCAACCTGCAAAACGAGAACTTCAGTTGAATATAATCGATGACCTAAGTGACACCGAGTAGATATGAATTACATGAAACACATGTCAAGGTGACCTCGGGCTGGCTGTTTAACCAAAACCCAAAGATAGTGTACATTACAAGCCATAAACAATTTCATAGATTTCCCTTCTAATACTTTTTGCGGGCTCTTTTTTGGGCTTTCAGTCAAATTCCAACCTGTTTGTAGTCGTCTCTCTTAACTAAGACAATGTTGCTGGTGCCTTTATCTGTCTTTGACATATAACAAATTCCTTCCTGTGTGCAGCACGATAATACCAACACAGAGAGTCGCGTAGATCTGATCAACTTAACCTATATTATGTGAACTTATCAACATGCGTACACAACACAGACTCCTTACTTCATATTTGATCTTCTCCCCCTTCTTGGCCTTCTTGAGCTGCTCTAGTGCAGACTTCCTCCCCACCTTCTCTCTCTTCTCTCGTCTGGAGCGAGACTTGGCCAGTCCACAGGAATCACCTCCATCATCTGAAGCCAGGTGTCAAACATCAATTTGACAACACAGCAGGTGTGGATATGATACTGTATGGTGAATTCTCCAACAAAGGAATTATCTGTAGTGATTTTTGTTAGGTAGTAATGTTTATCGAAAGAATCTGGTCTATTTGACTTTCTTAATCTTCTTAACATGAACACATTACACTAAAGATGGTATTAAAATGAACTGGGATTACTACTTAACTGCTCTTTTTGAGCGTATGCAGGACTAGACGTTATGCCAAAGAAGTTATCACAATAAAAAGAAATCTTTAAATCAGTTAAAATGTATCATTATAACAATATCAGACCCTTTGTATATATATGATATAGACACTTCAAAGTAGTTTGTGATATTAAATTAATTACTAGTAAAGTGTTATGTAAAAAATGGAAAGGGCAATAAATAGGTAACAATATATGTATATTGTGATTCAAATCTCTTCAATAGTAATACAACTAACATTTAGTGTTTATCAAAAATAATGTTTTAAGCACATTACTTTTTGAGACATAACATATATCCATATTGAGGTTTTAAAATAACTCGTTACTTCTACTTTTACGCAGGGACAGAAACCAACAAGGGTTTTTTGACAAATATCGATTCGTGCTGTTGTAAAATCCAACAGAATAACGTTTTCTGTCATATTATTGGAACACGTTTGTATAAATATTACACTGTGCCTTGCACGACAACGTTAGCATTGCACTGGTGTTAACAACCATAAACCATGTCACATTACAAACGAAAACAACTCTAAACTTATGTAGATAATGGTCAATGAGTTGCTTGTATTGTGGAAACCTTCAGTGTTGATGCCCAGTCTTGTTCCCTGCTAGTGTAACGGTGAGAGCTAGCTAGTGCGTTAGCTGCCTTCTTGACTTCCCTCGTGCTAAGCCGCTAAAGTCGGCTTTATTAAAGCCGGAACATGCACTCACCGCCGCTCGGACTTTCCACATCTTTATCTGGGTTTGACACCGGAGCCATGAGCGTCGATTTTATTGTCTGACAGCTGCTCTGTCACTAATGTAGTCAACACAACAACAACAGAAGCAACTACAGTCCGCGCCAAACTGCTTTCCCGGGGAAAGTCATAAGCAGGAAGTGACAACAAGACGCTGTCAGCCAATAAAGAAAAGGAGAGCTGTGTCCGATCTGTCCACACGGGGGCAATGTTTCACAGTGGAACCTTTACAGGATCCAGACAGCAGTGTTTCTCCAGTAGAAGAGTTTACAGAATATTACAAGACAAACATTCGACAGGTGAGTCTCTGAATATGTTATTCATACTATTAACCGATAAAGTATATTATAATCATATAAACTAACTAAATAAGATAGTTTTGCTCCCATGGTTCATACCAGAGGTTCTCTTTTCTTGGAACTTTTTATACCACCTGAGAAAATAATGAGCTCTCGAAGTCACACCATTATAACTAACATTAAAATACAGTGGTGTAAATAGGCCGAGCAAAGTCCGCTATGGACATTTCACAGGAGGAGATAAGATAAGATCATTTTAATTACACTGGTATTGTGAAATTAGATTAAGATGGAGTGAGATGTATTTCTTACAGTGTTTCCCATTTTCCTCCAAGTACCACCAGAGGAAGCTGGGATGTATACATGCATCCCGGTGGTACACGCACCACAGCATGAGAACCATGGGTTTTATACATTTCTGCAGGGACATTTTCTATGTGGATGATAGGCCTTTAGTCTCCATCTTTTTCAGTGCCTGAGCCTGTGTTTCCACATGAAGTTCCCCATCATTTCCATGGTGACCAGGCGAGACCATGGAGGGCACAATAGATTCCTGTCCCAGATTGGGGCCACGGAGACACTACAGTGAGTTCAACAATGAAAAAGAAGTACAAAGGATGCTTTGTCCTTCATCTCCACAGCATGTTTGCCCTTTTTACACTGTTAATCAGCATGCTTGTCCATATTTACGCATGCTCTAAACAGGCTTGATGAAATGGGTCAGTATATTGATCATAGCTGTGGCTTTAACAAATCAATATGATGTACAGTTTTGGTGTTGGCTTATATCCTAAGCTGTTTTCAGAATAGTTTTGAAAGAGGTATTGTTCTCCTTTCAGAATGGGGGTAACAATAAGTGTCACTGTAGTACAATAGGCAGAATGTACAGCCTAATTATGACCATATGGTCTGCTCTGCGGTCTCCTCTGTGGACTGTGGTCCACAGTTGTCGGAGCTCATCAGTGGTGAGCAGCTGATCTGTGATTTGAACCTGGACTGGACTGAACAGACGGACTGCGGTCGCTCCGCCGCACTGGAACAAAAGCAGCCAGATTGAAGCTGTGCAGTGAAGGCAGACACTATATTAACATCAGATCTTTATATTGTCTGGTGTTTCTTTCTGGACATCATGGTGAAACAGCGGCGCGTCAGGGCTCATCCCTGTTGTGGAGTTGTTGCGCCTCTATGTTGCAGAAGAGGATCGATGAAGGTATGAAGAACACATCCCTCGCAAAACATTACTCTGTTATAGTTATTAGTTATTCTACTGTGTACTATTCTACTATTCTACTCCAATCTTTGTGTTTTCTCATGAACCCACGGTGGAAAGTTTGCCAATAATCGCATGGTTTTAAAGAGAGTCATTTAGGATAAGATGGTAGATAATTTCAGTGCCAAATAATGTGATTTATATATACATTTATATTCGAATAATAGGCCATTATAATATTTTGGCAGTTATAACACAATACAATATAAGATACTGACCTTGTCAACACAGATCATTCACATACTATAGCTTTGAGCTTTGTATTTTAAAAATATTATTTTTGATGTATTCACAATACATGTATACATATTTATTAATTGCAATGTTATCAACTATTCTAATTAAATTACAATGTATATATTGATATTTGTTTGGTTGTAGGTTTTTTTATAGCAACCTTTGTATATAGTTTTTCACTTTTAAAGGCTGAAAATGTAGATTTTTTCTCTTAAGAAACTAACGTCTTGGTCAGTAAACACTTGCTGATGCTGTGCCTAAAGTCCTCCCTTTCCTCCCCTCATGTTGTTATGGACCACTCCTCCTCCCAATCCCTGAACTGATGAGCTGCTTCAGCTCTTCTGTGATTGGCTTTTTCCTTGCAGCTCTCTCCTCTTTTCTGTCACCATGGCGACAATCAGAGATCTTCTATTGACACAGAGACTCACTCATTCGCTCACAGCTCACAGCTCACAGCTGTGTTCTCTGGTGACCTATTTCTGCCCTGTTAAATAGATTATTATAGATTAGAATTGACAGAGCCAACACTGGGGAAATGCACTTGCTATAGCAGAGTTATGTAATATATTACATGTATATGAGTATACATGTGTGTAGCTGTCAATGTATATGCCAACTAAAGCCAGGATCTATTTTGCATCTGTATCATTTGGTGTAGTTTTCTTACAATGTTATTTGCTGTTTACTTTTCATATAATCTCTATCTCAATCTCCTTGCTTAGCATGATACAAAAACAAATAAGCAACAAAATAAGACTTTAAAGAAATATTCAAAAATATCATTGAGGTAATAATACTTATAATCAATTATAAACATTATGAATTAGTAGTAAATAATATTAATATAAAATGCAATAGTCACCTTTCACTATGGAAAGTAAAAAAGTAAAAGAATGCATGTATAATAATACAGGTGAGTAGTTTAACAGTGTTCTAATATTATTATCTGATTAAATCAACTTGGGTACTCACAGTGATGGCAATATGTGTAAGAGCATAACACAACCACACCTTTTTCATTCAAACATGTATATTATTAGTATTATTATCATTATTATTATTATCATTATTTTTATAATAATAAAAAATTGCCACATATAATAGGGTGGGGGGGGCTGCATGGGGCCCGTGAGCCGCGAGTTTGAGACCTCTGTTTTAAAGGAAAGCATGAACATCAAATTTAAAGTCAGCCTTCACTCCAAAACAGCCACAGAGTGAGACCTCCTGGCTTCATCCTCCTCTCTGCAGCAGCGGGATGAGAGAGGAAGGAGGAGGAGGAGGAGGAGGAGAGACAGAGAGGGCGGGGGGAACAGTTGAAGGAGAAAGAGTCGTAGTGGTGAGGAGAGAGGGAGAGAGAGAGGCATCATTTCACTGATGCTGAGTCACATTTGTGAGGGAGCACAGCTGCATCCTATGAGTCTTTGGAAATAATGGAGGAGCTTGAACACACCTGCCCTCATCCCCGGACGGTAGGGCATGTCTGTGTGTGTCTGTGTGTGATGTGTTGTTGTGGTGTGTGTAGAGTGTCTGTGACAGGGAGAGGGGAGGAAGAGAGGAAGACAAAGAGAGGAGAGAGAGAGATTGTGCTCGCTCCGCTGTTATGAAACGGATCCCCTCGATAGCATGTGACCATGGAAGATGCTCAGGATGCTGAGTGGACAGTGTGTGTGTGTGTGTGTGTGTGTGTGTGTGTGTGCATAGATGTCCTGCTGAAAGGACTCTGCATCAGTTAAGACAGAAAACTCCTACTCTGTCCCCTGTGTGCTGTTCTTTGGTGTTTGGTTCCTCCATCTTTGTCTTCACTCTTGTTTTCTCACGCTCTGTGCTCTCAATGTTTCCTCTTTTTTTTTTAACTTTAATCCATCTCATCACAGATGTTCTCGCTGCCTGAGCCAGACAGGGCTTTACTGAGCACGGTCCCGTCTCGCCCTCCGTCCTATTAGGCCTGTGTGCTCTTGATCACTTAGATTAAGCTGTACCATCTGCTCTGATGCTAAATGTTTGATGCTTCTCCCTGTGTTTTACAGGAAAAGCAACTAAATATGAGGCAATATTGAAACATGTTCCTCCTGTCCCTGTAAGTCTTGCTTTATCTTCCCGTTTTCCATAAATGCCGCTACTCCTGACAGTCATTTGCATGCAAATTCATTAAAATAGATATAGCTATTTATGTTCAAGGCAGTAAAAAACACTTGTCCACATTAAATTACCCCTGAATTACCGCCCACATATCTCACGTTTCAAATGAAGCAAAAATAAAAACTAGTCAGCGACAGCCATTTGTAGCAGAAGTAAATCTGAATTTGTGTATTTTTAGTGCAGATAAATACTATTCATTAGATGTTAGTCAGACTCACAGACTCATCCAGACATCAAGACTGCACAACACAACAGCAGCAGCAACACTCTCATGACTCAACCTAACACTCGGCGGACAATGTCTGCACATCATATCTCAATTTCAAACTTTATTTTGCTTTTAATTTGTTTTTATTCTAGTCCTGGTCAAGATTGCAGCATAGATAGTACACTTAGTTACAGAGACAAGACAATTATCACATATATAAAACTCACAACAGAATATAAACGTTAAAATGTGGTCATTAAAAAAAACAGAGTAAAAAAGAGAGATATAATATAATAATAAGTAAAGTGCAGACGTATAGGCCATACCAACAAGATCCTCAATAAGAACCCCTCAAAAATGTGCTCAATGAAGTTGACTTGACTTTACTATGAGAAATCAATAAAAGTACAGATTATTGTATCATATTGTGGATAAAGATTGATGTTAACGGCCTGTAAATGAACAACAAGCTCGCCAGTTTTTACTGTCTTTCTTTTTTAATTGTTGGTATATTATGTCTGTTTTTTTACAAAGAGCCGAATACAATTTTCCCACATTGATGACAAAAAAGTTGAACACACTATGACAGCATGAGCCTGCACAGCCAGCAAAGGTTTTAAGCTATAAAAAAATAAGTAATATTGTAAAAGTTAACTTTTACCTTAAAATAATCATATTGTTATTGTTTTAAATTGTTATTATACTAAATAAACTATGTGTTTTAAACATTGTAGCCTACATATACTATCTAAAAACATCCTACATACATCTGCATGTTGTACTGCAAAGTAAAGGGTTTCTTTCTCCATTAAAGGGTTAAGACAGAAGTTCTGATTCATCAGTCACATCTAAGAATTTTGAAGACATGCTTGTTTGCTTTGAGCTCACGGCAGGAACCTGTTGAGTCTCTTCTCTGAATTCAGAGTAATCTGAGTGTTAAACAACGTGTTTTCACATCCGACTCAGATTTTTTTTTGTTGACGTCACGTCCACCGGCTAAATTCAGTGAGACCGTTTTATCTTGCTCCTCTCTCGCACTCCCACGCCTTCACCGCTCTGTACCGACTCTCTGTGTCTCTGTTATTGGTGTGAATGACAATCCTCAAGTATGTATTACCTGCAGTCAACAGATGGCACACTGCAGCACTTTAACCTTGAGGTTGTTTTTGTAAGCGATCAAAACTGTCGCTCTGTCTACTTCTCTTTCCCTTTCATGTCCTTGTGTCTTTGATTATTGCTCCGTTTGATTCCTTTACACTTAATGATGTGAAAATTGTAAGTGTTGTGCCACATCTGTCTTATTCTTCCTTTTGTATTTAAGTTTATCAATGAAAAGCCTTTAACGACTGAATAGATCTGTCCATACTTTATGTCACGTGTCATTTTTAGGAAATAGGATTCAAAGGTTTTATTGTCATGTGCGAAAATAACTTCTTATCTTATCAAAACATTTAAAAATTAGCAATATATACTACTAACAGACAGGAAATAAAATACTGTACATAATATTCAATATGTACAGTATATGCAGAGAAGTCCTAGTGCAGTCTAATCAGTGAAGATCAATCATTGTGAAGATCATCCAAAATGTCCTTATAAGGTTAAAATGTCCTCAGTCTCTCGTCTATGTTTTTTTGGTCCTCACAAAGATACCCACACAAGATACACACACACACACACACAGAGTGATCAATAACACTCTGACTCTCCCTTAGTCCATCACTCCAGTGTGGAGGTGGTCAATAACCTAATGGAGGTTACTGTAACTGACATGAGGCTGCAGAGGGAGACACGCTGCTGTGTTTCTGCTCAGTGGACAGAACATGTTTTCTTCATGTCAGGGAATAACAAGCTATAATCCATCCACCCTTCAAATGACACCTTTCTCTCTTTGTCTTCCTGTAACTCGACCTCTCTCTCTCTCTCTCTCTCTCTCTCTCTTCCGCCTCTTTTTTTTTTCCCTGACGCAGACTCTGACAGAGCCAGCCATATTTGCCAGGGAGACGAGTTGTGACTGTCTCGCCCCACACGAGAAACTCACCATCGCTCAGGCTCGCAGAGGAACCCCAGGTTGACCTCTTCTCTTTCTCATCCGCACGGCTTTTATGTTTCTCTTCAATACACTGCTCACAGTTTGTCCTCCCATCTCTCTGCTCTGTAGATAGATAGATAGATTAATCGATCACAAAAATAATCGTTAGTTGCCGCTCTAGTGTTATTAAAACAAGCGGGAATATATATATAAGATCAGTATACTGAATAAAGGTCATTTTGCTGCATCATCATGCACAATAACCTGTAGTTACCTTTAAGGGAATGATAAATAAAGGTCACTCTGTCTGTGACTACATCGTCTTGGTGTCATTATCAGTTCTTAGTCTCTTTTTCATGTTGCTTCAGAGGCCAAAACCCAGAAAGTCAGCACATCACTCGCTGGCACTTTGAAAGCTTCAGTGCCGTTAATGCACAGTGATAAATAAAGACCTCGCAGATGTGAGCTTTAACACTGAGCTTTTAGTGAAATGAACCAACGTGAAACTGTAAAAGTGAAGCGAGCAGAAATAGGATTTATAAAAAAGATAACAAGAACGTGTTCCCTCCCCTTTTCTAATAGAAATATAAAAAAAACAGCAGTATTTACCTTTTTGGATTGATATAGTTTGCCAAATTAAACATCTGGGTTCTCCTAGTTCCCCAGATGTCATGATAACTGACACCAGATGACTTTAAAATGCTGGTAAATAATGGGCAAAGCAGTGAGGCCACTTGCCTCCAGGACAGACATCTGGATCAGGGCCACATAAAGCTTGTTTAAAATGCCTTTACTATTTCTCTCTGTCAGGGTTGTATTGTATTATTATATATATATACATATACATATATATATATATATATATATATATATATACATATATATATATATATCTCCGTCTGTCTTCTGTTTCCTGTGTTGCCCCCGACAACAGAGACAGTGATTGCTTCTATATATATATTATATGGAGAGTGGAAAAAACTGTGGTTAATTATGGCCTTAATGTTGTTATTTACCATGTGTCTGTCTAGTGCAGTCTGGGCCACTAGGTGGGGCTCAAACAGGGGATATTAAAATTATTTTACTAACCAAATTCATTGAGAAAAAAAAAATCTAAACAGAACAATATTAACATGTGTCTACTAAAGAATAAGGTGTACAAAATATGAGCAAATTTTGACATTGGTATTCACACTTTATGGATATAAGTATGTTCTGTTTATAGAGAGATACTGTTTTATAGCATTATAGCATTATAGCATTCATTTATAGCATATTACTGTGTTTAAATATACAGTAAATACAGAGGGTATCTGTATCTGGCAATCTATATAAACTATATAAACACCCCTGAGCAAAAAGTTCTTAACATGTTTGTGAAATTTGGAAATACGTCACAGTTCAAAGTTCACTTGGCTCGTTTTTATGAAAAAAAAAAGAAAAGCAAAACGCTCTATTTTGTGACTTCTGCACAATTATTACTACTTTATATCATTACTAAAAATGTCCTATGAAATGAATCCTAGCTTTGACTCAACCACACATAAGAAGACAAAAGAAACAAATTTTTTAAAGCCTGAACATGTGATGTATACACGCACACACCCCCAGGATGTCCATATAAGGAGTTGCGTATCATTCCCACGGCAACGTATCATGGTTAATGATGCTAAACATTACCACACTTATTGTTATCGGTATTGAACAAGGGGTTCAATTTGATATATTCATACATAATAAGTCAGTGCAGACTGTTTTTGTGAAGAACAAAGCTATAAATACGCACTTTCTTATTCTCATACGAGGCTGCGTCCGTGTACTGCTTTGTGTTCTCAGTGGACCGGCCCGTCAGAGTCTACGCCGATGGCATCTTTGACCTGTTCCACTCCGGACATGCTCGTGCTCTCATGCAGGCCAAGAACCTCTTCCCCAACACCTACCTCATAGTAGGAGGTACACACTGTGAGATGTTAATAAAAACAACCCACGCACTGACAGGATTTAAGTGGAGTTATACGTACGTGTGTTCTCCTCTGACACAGTGTGCAGTGACGAGCTGACCCACAAATACAAGGGTTTCACCGTCATGACGGAGCACGAGCGCTACGAGGCACTGAGGCACTGTCGCTACGTGGACGAGGTTCTGCGAGACGCGCCGTGGACCCTCACACCCGAGTTCCTTGAGAAACACAAGGTGCGTCATTGTTTACGGCGTCTGCGTTAAACTGTGCACGGAGCATTCAAGGCTCGTGGCCTGGTTGTTGGTGCAGGTGCAGGAAACCTTATTCAATCCATTTAGTTTGTTTTGTGTCGTTGTAAGTGTTCTGTTTTTTCACTTAAATGTTTTTAATTCAATGACACTTTGAGAAGTTTATCATAGTGGAACTTTAATTATTATTATTTTAATAGTTTTAAGGAGTCGTTTCCCTTTTAACACATAGTGCAACTGGAAAGATTTGCAATATTCAGTTCAATGTTCACCGTATTATAAGGCAAATTTCAAATATTAATATTTCAAACTACTGACTATTCTCTAATGCAATCCTCTAATATTCACTGTACACGTTTAATTTTTTTCAATTGGTATGCAACCTATTTATTAATCAAAAACAATGATGCATCATATTTAACGTAGTTATAGAGATTACAATAGCAAATTATAGTGTCAATCATGACATGTACAAATATATAAGATATTCATCAAATAATATTACGGAATACTAAAATGAAAAAAGTAGAGAAAAGAAGAACAATTAAAGTGTAGCATTTGAAAATGACAGGTTGAGAAACTTTGTGTGTGGAATGATTTAAATGTGGATTTGAGAGACCTACACTGTAAATGCTTGTCTGTGTATGAGTGCAGTGTCTGCTGCCATACAGTTCGTCTCCTTTAATTGTTTCTCAGATCGATTTTGTGGCTCACGATGATATCCCATACTCCTCAGCAGGAAGTGAGGATGTTTATAAACACATCAAGGAGGCAGGTCAGTTTATGATGCTTTATGAAAAGGAGGCCATAATTACATCATAATAATGATAATGATAATAATGTGGTCAGTTTTTAACTTCGACATATTTTGTGTGTTGATCAGGAATGTTTGTGCCGACACAACGCACAGAGGGAATCTCCACATCTGACATCATCACCAGAATCGTCAGAGACTACGACGTCTACGCCCGGCGGAACCTTCAACGCGGATACACGGCCAAGGAGCTCAACGTCAGCTACATCAACGTATGATACATGCCGATATCATGCCACAGTACTCCATTTAACTGCATCATTTTTGATGTCACCAATCACCTGTTTGAATACCGTGATTAAAAGCATCTTAACAACGTTATAGGCAGCAATGAATGCAATTCATGCAACTTGATCATAGTACAATTAAAATAATTAACGTTTTGGCAAATCATAGGAAACACGTTCTGCTACTTCTGGTGTCTGCTGCTTCTCTTTTTAGTTGTCATGTGCCTTTAGCAGAGCAGCCATGTTGACAGGCCACATGAGGAAACTCACAGGTTTAAATGATCAAATCATAATCAAATCATAATCAAATCATATTCAAATCACCGTCGCTCTCTCTATTTCCTCCTCTCAGGAGAAGAAGTACCGACTCCAGAACCAGGTGGATCGCATGAAGGAGAAAGTTCGCACGGTGGAGGAGAAGAGCAAACACTTTGTGTACCGCGTGGAGGAGAAGAGCCACGACCTCATACAGAAGTGGGAGGAGAAATCCCGGGAATTCATCGGCAACTTCCTGGAACTTTTTGGACCCGATGGAACATGGGTAAGTCACTCTTAAAGATGGCTAAATGGAAGTTACAGAAACAGTCCTGTACAGCGACACGTGGGGCAGCCGTATCACAGGGGGGCTGAGTACATCTGAGACCGTATTGTAGACACTGATAAGACTCACACTGGCAAAATAAGTAAATTCACTTTCCTGTTTGTGCTTGATAAAACTTTTGCTATCTGGTTGTTTGTTGATATTCGCAGACTCCATTCCGACACAAACTACAACTCACTTGCCTCTCTCGCTGCTTCAATAAGTAAATCTGACTCCAATTCTTAAAATTTGCCTGCAGGCCAATGTAGACGACAGAGGAGGTTGATCTGATCTGTTCATTCATTCGCAAAAAAACAAGATTATTGCATAAATAATCTGACATACAGCTCTTTAAACATATGCTACTATATCTGTTTAACAAGCTCCCCATCCTGCTTTGGTCTTTAAACCCATGTGAAACCACTTCCCAACACAACCACCGTCTCCCTCCTCTTCCTCTTCCCGACAGAAACAGGTGTTCCAGGAGCGCAGCGGTCGAATGCTGTCCTACGCCCTGTCTCCCAGGGAGTCGCCGTGCAACAGCCCTCCCCGCGAACTGTCCCCCCTCCGCTCGCCCTCACCCCCGTCCCCCCCCACACGTTGGCACAGTGCGCGGCCTTCGCCCCCGACCTCCCCGAAAGGGGCGTCCGCGTCCATCAGCAGCATGAGTGAAGGGGACGAGGACGAGAAGTAGATGGACAAACACATGCAAACACCTCACTCACAGTTCGCTGCCTGAGAACTGCTCACACACACACGCACGCACACACACACACACTGACTGGACACTGAAACCCTAATCCTCCAGGATGTTGATCTGCAGAAGACGGTGGTCATGGGAGAGTAGTTCTGACCTTCCGTGGTAAGAAGCGATCACTGTCTCTGTTGTCGGGGGCAACACAGGAAACAGAAGACAGACGGAGAGGATTTATGTACACAGTGTCATGGATCACAAGGAAGCCCAGAGTCCTTTGGATTTGCTTGGGATAGTCCAGCACTGATAGAGACTGTCTGTCCCACAGCAGCCTGCTCATAACCTCACCTCACTGCTTTTGTCTTGCTCTCTTCGGTTTAGTATCTTCGTAGGCGGGGACGTCGAGGCTTTTCGGAGCGACTGTGACCTGTAGACGTAGAAGAGGCACATCGTTACACAAACACTGTGTCTGGCGTTCAGTTCAGCGGCTCGTGTGAACTGGATTCACCATCACTGTGTAACTTTGTCGGTTAGGGATTAAGCTTAAGGCGCTACACGCTCCGTAGAACAGCAGAGGTGTCACAGTGGCACGCAATTACGTAGTCAGTGCTTGTATGCGGCATTTTTTCATCAAAGGTCCAGTCTGTAAAAGAAAAAGAAGAAATTGAAGATACAATTATTATACTGAATTGTGACTTTTTAATTCGCCCAAATACGCCAGACTCCTCTGTTATATATTAAGATTTTAGAAATTTCATGTCTAAATGTTGGAGATTAACATATGTTTTCAGGATTTTTAACTGATTGACATTGTTTGGTTTGATTCTTGTGTCAACACTCTCTGCCAATCAGTCTGTCGACGTCAGATTAAAGTACCAGGTACCAGGTACTAGCCCTAATGGAAAAGTCAAATAAACTGAGTAGAGTCGAGGCGTGCTAGAGCTGTATAATGGAAAAGCGCCAATAGTGTAGGTTCTCGAACACAATGGAGGGCAGAGTGAGGGATATTCAGCTCCAACATGCAACATCCACCAATGAATTTTACACGCTGCACCTTTAATGAATGTAGAAAGAGTGATTCACAGTCTGTAATTCTGTTCAATTATTTATACCCATGTTAAGTATGGACCAGTGTACTGTACCTAGTCTTTAAATGTCCACCTGATTGTGATCATTTAACGTAGCTTCTTGAACGTAACCAGCCATCACGACCCCTCCCGGAGCATAAACGTAACGACTCACTCACACACTCACACACACACACACACACAAAAACCTGCATCACTACAGAAACATGTCATTACTCACCATGAAATCCCACGTGTTTCAGGGTTTTTTTTTTTTCCATGTTTCCATCAGTCAGTGTTTAGCAGGTATTTTGTGGCTCTTTAGAAAAAACGATGTCCGCCAGAAAAAAAAATCAATCCTGACAAACATTTCTCCAGGGCTCTGATGATACTTGAAATATACAATAATTGAAGTTGTCAGGTCCAAAAAAGCTGGAGCATAGCCTTTAAATTTTCTTTGCTACGATTTCTGCTCAGCAGCGACCCGGATCAGGGTGGAGCACAGTGCTCTTCCTCCTTAACAACACACTAATGCAAGGTCGATGTCTTCTTGTACGCACTACATGTTAATCTGCACTATATGTACATACTGTACTTTGAGAATGTGGTTTTTTTAGGTTTTAAATGATTCATGTTTAAACGGCTTGACGTGTAAATAAAAATGGATACGATAAGACAGACTGTCCAGACAGATTTCACTTAACAGCAATTGTCTTTATTTGTCAGGTGTTGACAGAAGGTACTGTACGCTGGTTTCATGCTGAGTCAGATGAACTGCACTATCCTTTGTTCAGTGTGTGTTCACGTTGCAGTATTTGCATACGTTTCCAGGACAGCGAGGAGTTCACGCACAAACCTATAATGTTGTAAGCTGGAGTTACAGTAAGATGACAAATGGAGTGCTCAATCCACACTGGCTGCATTTACAGCGTACATACTATTCATAAATGTTTTCTAAAAAGGTACAGAGACAGTTTAAGTACAGGAGGTGGAAGATCCTGTTGATTGGGACTAAAAGGAAGAGGGCCGTCGTCTCTATCCTATCACACAGCAGGTCCTTTAGCAGGTTTGTCACCGAGCATCTCTCAGTGAGACTGGCAGGTTACAAAGGCATTGGCAGTGATGAAATCGTACAGTGTGGCCGAAAAGCGAGGAACCTAGAGAATGAGGAGACAGTCCACACTGAAGCGTCTCTCAGACTTTCTTCCATCTAAACCCTTTTCCCGTCAGATGGAGCTGAGGGAGATGGAAAAAGGGGGAAATTACTTCAGATCGGTGAAACTGTCTGGATTAAAATGAACAGGCTGAATTTGGTTTGTTCTTTTTTCAATAGAGTAACCGCTCACCCGGCAACTGATTACTAATTGGAATTCAGTCATAATAAAATCTTGATACAAGGCTGGATTGTTTTGTATTCAAATCATTTCAAGGAATATATTAGATCTAGTAAAGTGCAGTAACAGAGTTCCTGAACATGATTCTTGTGACATATTAAACTAGATGGTAATAACGCGATGCTTCAGTACCCACATACGGTTCACTGGCTGGAAACCCACATCTTTTAAAAGTTCAGAGCTGCTAATCATAACGTTAAACAAAAAAAATACAAAGATGTTCACGGATAATTAAAAAGTACTGACTAAAAAAAAGGAATAAATTATATATATTAAAAAAATAGTAAGCCTGTTCCAATATTAGAGATACAGAGCAAGAGAAAATAAGTGCGCATAATAAATTAAAAACCTGTCACCAATCCATTCTCTCGGCATCTTCTAAATCATTTTCTACCCTGACTATTAAACAAAAGGTACATTTTCAAAAGGCTTTGTTCAAACTCATTCATAAAAACCACAAGGATTAGTAATACAAACGTGTGAAATACAAGGCTGAGCCCATGAAGCATGGTTAGCGTGAAAAGTCTGAGCTCCAGTAGTGCGTTTCCCACCATGACAGATCTGAAATGTTTACAGGGAGGAGAGTTATGATGACGTCATCCCACTTTATTTTTTTAAAGTCCTTGTGAGATGCATCAGGTCTATGTCTCAGTCGTTCAATTCATCACGCTGGTGTGGATAAAGCTACTCGACAGTCAAAGCTGGCATGGTGGTGTTTAATAAGCATCCTACAGAGGGGCTGTTGGTCCTTTAGCGGGGGTTAAACAAGGGTGCAGAGCTCACTTGCAAGCACAAATGTAGGGAGTTGGTCAAAGATAAACAGAAATACCTCATTTATATTATTTATCCTATAAAACAATCTCTGAGTCTCTGTGAAATGAAATAGAAATTCTCAAATAAGGTGTACTCCTATTTTCAGTATCATTTTTTTTCTTCTTTAAATAAAATACAGTGCTAATGACACACTGGCCTAATTGTGCGTCGAGTCAAATGTGTGAAATTAAATCTCCCTCCTTTTACCGGACGCACTGAAACTTGACCGGAGGAGAAACAGAATACAGGCCTTCACCGATGGCGGGAGAGAAAACTCCATCGCGGCTCATCGAGCCAAAAGGAGCAGTCGCTCCCGCGTCAGCAGAGCGGGCTTTGTGGGAGGCAGAGGGAAAAATAACAGTGATCCGGTGAATTCAGGCTGCAGTAACAGCCACAGAGTCTAACCACATTTATAAATAATAATAATAATAATAATAATAATTATTGTGGGATTAAAACAGTGTGGATCCATAATTTGGGAAAGTTCCATTTTAAAGTCCATTACAGGGGAGCTAGTGGTTCTGCCACAGCAACAAAAAAACAGCTTCTCTGATGAAGGTCATTGCCACTGGGTACAGACGTAAAATCAAGGTCATTCATTTATTACTGGAATGAAGGCAAGCTGAGCCAAAACCAAACTTTTACCCAAAGGCAATACCTCATCCTATATTCTCTATAGGCAGAGCGCAGGCATACGGACTCCCAGCAGAGGGTGGGGCTAGCAGGAGGGGTGGAGTTATCTATTGGCTTTGTATTTGGACTTGCTGGCATCACGTGGCTCTTTGCTGGGGTTACTCCAGTCGTCCGCCTCGGGGCTGGTCTTGTAGTGCCGCCACGCTGACTTGTTGAAGACTGGCAGGCGCTCAAAGGACTCACTGGACAAGGCCTTCAAACAGAGGAACACAGCACATACAGAAAAAGCCAATGAGAAGTCAGGACCACTCAAACATTTGCATTTTAATATTAGAGTAAGTAGGGGATGACACGGTGGTGAAATGGTAAGTACCGTCACCTCACAATAAGAAGGTTCTTTGCTGGGGTAGTCCAGCCTCCTCCCACAGTTCTGAAAGCTTACAGGTGTGTCAACCAAAATAATAAACTATGCCATTAACTTTGACATTTTACGAATCCTAGATTCAGTGTCATGGATATAAATCATCATCTAACTAAAAATGAACTACTCAATATACCGACATATGAGAATTCCAAGTTATGAATTGTTACCAACATGCACGCATTGTATTTTAATTTGGTACAAAACAATCCAAAGCAGCCTTTGTGATTTCCTAATTGCATTGTCAAATAATAATAATTATATAATAATTTGTATTATATTATAATATCAGTACAGTTCAGGTTTCCAGATGCACAGAAAACTTGTATTCACTAATAACACCAGTAAACTAAATCAGCAAACTACACTGAAGGATTATAAATCACCATAAGCATACAGTATGTTGTCATTATTGTAATGACTTACTTACTGTAAAAGCGTCGGCCAAATGACATGTAATGTAATGTCATTATGTTTACGTAAAAATAAAAACATTTTCTCATCCCCCAATATCAGACAACATATGTATATCTGTGATAAGCCGATACTGTATCAAAGTAAATTATAGTTGGGGACACTTTGGATGCACTCAAAAGATTTTATACAACACATGTTCAATTAGTCAAATTCTGTATTTACAATCTTCTCTCTGTAAAGAACAGAGCCCCATGCCCTGAGCTGGGCAGACTCACCAAACTGAAAACACACAGTGTGCTCGGCTGTGACTGTATTCCACTTCAAATTAGATAAAGTACTGTACCACGTCTGCTTGTACACTGGCCTAGTTAATGAGCTTTAAAGGTTTCGTAGAAATAGGAGGTGCATTAATCAAACGTCATTCTCTGTTGTCACGTGTCTAACTCTCCCCCAAATAATGGAGAAGTAGAGTGATGTGTACAGTTGTTTACTTTGAATGTTGTTATGCAAATGTAACTCTGATGATGAGGGAAGCAAACTTTAGAAACAGACAACAGCGAGGCACGTCCACTCCCAGACACACAGGTTCTCCTCATCTCCACAAAACCAGTTTTAAGTACAACATTCAGCTTTAAGCTTGTTAGTACTGAGCATTTTCTGGTTGAAGGAGCATAAATTGTTGTCCAAAAACATGCCGGTCTGGATTTCACAAAGTTTGGGTCCAAATGCACATATACATGTGTCTCGAAGTTGGACAAACATGTTTAAATGTATTATAATGGTCCAGTTTTAGTCAGACCAACATAATGAAACGATGAATTGATTATTAATCGATTACTAAATTAATCGACAACTATTTTGATAACTGAACAATCGGTATGAAGCTTTTTTCATGATTAAAACAAGATTTCCGATTGTTTAACATTCTTAAATATGAATATTTTCTTCATTTCTTTGCTCTGGATAACAAAGAAGTCCTTAAAAGTCAATCATTTTGGTTTGTGGACAAAACAAGACATTTGAGAACATCATCATGTCCAGGTTTGATGAACACCGATCAACATTTTTTAAGGTTTTCTGATATTCTGAACACCAAACGATTAATCGAGAAAATAATCGACAGATTAATCGATTATGAAAATAATCGTTAGCTGCAGCTCTATAATGCTCACTCTAAGCCATTACGACATGTTCTTGTTGACCTCTCTTTACCTTCAGATAGATGACTGCATCCGTGCCAACGCCCTCCATGGAGTAGAGCTTCAGATCCCCTTGGAAGTATCGGGCATAGAGCCTTGAAATTGGTAAACCGTAGCCAAAACCAGCCTGGAAAACAAGTAGACTTTAATTTCCCAGGCGGCATGAGCTAAAAGAGGGTTTGAAATGGCCACCTGAGTGATTTTATTTGACAGTGTACCAGGGGGACGGCTCCCGGCTCCAGGCTTGGTGTCGGGGCAGTGGAGTACATGTAGTTAAACAGACGGTCTATCTTCCTCAGGGGAACTCCTCCTCCTCTGTCACTGATCTGAAGAAGAAAAGAGGAGAAACAGCGATTTACATCACTGCATTCTTTCACAACTATGTCCTGCATGAAGTCATGTGTTCATTTACCTTTATGGAAAGATCCTCTGTACCCAGAGTGACTTTTGCCTTTATGGGTGGTAATCCCTCTTTACTGTCCTCGTGGAGCTCCACGGTGGCTCTCATCGAGTTCTGCAAACATCCACACATTTCATTAACTCAGCTCAGCACCAGTTGTGACCGACTTAGCTCCACTTTGCGGGGTAATTACATGAACTAGTTAGGTTGATCACCTTAAACAGCTCAAAGAGCATGTGGAACAGATGAGACGGCACATACACCACCTGGATGGGCCTTTTAGGGGCCTTCTCTGGGGGAAAGACAAACAGGCAAGAGTGTGTCAGAGCGCGCGCACACACACACACACACACACACACACAAATCACTCGTTCTTTTGAAGTTAATGAGACATTATACATTGTTTTCATTATGGGACTAAATGTGGAACCACAACCTGTAAACAGAGCCTGTTGCAGAGTACATGGCGCTACAGCTGCGTGACAGATTACAGGGAGACATGTTTAAAATCATAGTTGCATGGTTTAACGTGGAAGAAAAGCACAAAAAAAAAAGGTTACTTACTGTTGAACTCTTCAATTTTGAGCTCAGGAGCAGCCAAGTAATACTTCTCACACAGCATTTTTGCTGTGTCATAGGCATCTAAGAAACAAAAGCCAAACAACAATGGTCAGGGCAGAAGGAGCTGAGAAATGTCACTATTTACATTTAGATTCCTATTAGAGATTCTGAATGTTGATTCCTGGGTCACACAGAGTGCAGCTCTGGCTTCACACAAGCGTGACATTGAGCAAAGATGTTTAGACATTCCTGTTTTAAAGAATATGGCTTACAAGCTGACAGTGACCCTTTAACCCGTTTCACCAATGTCCTAGTGATTGATAGGGCCCTCAAATTTGAGTCCATATGATTCCCAAGATATTTTATTTAGTACACCAATATTATTCTTCATCAAGTTACGGTGACAATGACCAATATCTAACAAGTTCATCCTCAAATCAGCGTAAAGACGTCACATTGACGAGAATGGAACAGGCGATTTATGGATTTATAACTAAATGCAACAGCTTCATATACAGTTATAAAGACACTGACTGTAATCAGGGTTCCCACAACTCATTTGAAATCAAACTCAAGGACTTTCCAGGACCAATTATCTGAAATTTAAAAAAAAAGGCCGAATGTGCTGACACAGCTTCAGATGGGAGAAGAGCCTCTTCACCCTTGGCGTCCACTTTTATTGATTCGCAGCACGCTCTGCATCTGGTTAAGTGATTGCCCTTGGGATCTTGGCCAAAGTCTTTGTCATTTTCTTTGGTGAGCCAGAGATGTTGGGCTTTGTAATTTGTTCTCTCTCTCTCGCTTAATGTTACTCTCACTGTTCTGCACGGAATCTCACGTCAACATCGGAGAGAGACGGTGTACAGTGCCCACAATACCGCTAGTAGTTATGGCTCGATGTTTGTTCTGTGTACACAGAAATGCAGGGCGCATGGAACAGTAGGTGGCGTCGTAACAAACATGGGGACAACATTCAAGCACTTTCAATGAGCCATGATTTTCAAAACCTTTCAAGAGCCTTGAAATGTCAAGGCCCCGTGGGAACCCTGTGTGACATATAGGTCGTTCATAAACTCACCACTGACGACTTCAGCCACACTGCAGGTAGGATCTATGCTGCCAATGTGTTTCGGATGAGCAGGGTTGGTGTCATTTCCAAACAGGAGAGCTGAACATCAACACATGGAAATAAGTCCTCAGCAGAGGCAGGACATTTGACAGGAGGCAGCAAAGTTCATTTTGAGACTCACTGTGCTGGTTGATGAGCATGCGGAAAGAGATGCGGTTGGTATAAAAGCGGTCCAGGAAATACTGGATGTTGCTGCTGACGAAGGGGTCGAAGCCAAACCTCTCCTTGTACTCGACGACTCCCTGTGCCATGGTGGGGACCACGTCATTGTGACGGTTACGGATTTCAATCAAGAGCTCCAGGAAACTGGAAAAAGGATATTAAAAATCAATTCAAGCTGCTGAAACACTTCTTACTATTGACAAATAACAAAGCCATTTCATTTAATTAAGGGATCTGAGCTGATGTGTATTTGTTTTAATTATCCTAAATGTTTATCGTTATAGCTGTTTTTCTCTATGCCTCAGAGTCTTATTTACAATTCCTGTATAACTCATGTTGTGTGGGAAAGGTCAAGTGTTGCATTAGAAGGTCCAGTGTGTAACATTTAGACGGATTTATTGGCATAAATTATACACTAAAAATAAGCAGGGTTGGATAAGTGTATAATCACTTTAAAAATTAAGAGTTTGTTTTTCGTAGCCTTAACATAAGCCTTTAATAAGCCGGTAATACTTCCTTTACTGAGACTGGAATCTTGCATCACAATATTTCTACAGCCTGAATGGACAAAACAACCAAAGCCCGTATTTTGCACTTTGAAGCATAAACTTACAACACAATTCTTTAATTCATTGATTGGTTCAGCATATTTCCTTTCATAAAAAGGTCAAGTAGCAGTAGCAGTAAGTAGGAGTATGACGCGCAAGACTGATGTACTTAAACGCCAGTGAACCGAACACCACTTGGAAATGTGTGCACTAAACTGGCCGTTCAAAATCTATCCCGCCGCCTGATTACCATCCATGTGTGACTGTTCGTCACATGGACATTGTTGTAATATAAATACCTGTGTATTGAGCAGGGATCTGTGTTTACTAAAAGGATTGGCTACAATGGAGGAGGGACTCATAAAGACATAAAGTTTCTGCATACACTGCTCTTTCTTTCATGAATCATTAAACGAGTTAACACTCACTCATTCAGAGCGAGAGGATCCTCCGGCTTTCGGTTCTCGTAATCCAGAAGCTCCACAAAACTCTGCATGTACCTGATAAGGTAAATGAAAGTCAAAGGGCGGCTTCTTCCACACCGACTTAACCCCATGAGCACAAACAGGAGGGAGCATCTCACCACTTCTGAACCAGTCTGACAGACGGCTGGCTGAGCAGGTTATCAGGCAGCAGGTTGACTTCTCTCATGGTGTTAGCCAGTCGCACGGGCAGCTCCTTGCGCAGGAACATGTAGGATGTTTTCTCACATGCATTGTTCCTGCCTGACAAAGACAAAGAAAGCTGGTGTTTATCTCAGCAGCAAACTCTTAGGTGAATGGAATTTGTGTAGGAATAAAGGTGGCTGCCAATTATCCAGTTAAATAGACCATTCATGTAAATGCCAAGCTTAACAAAAGGCAACTTCTTCAAGTAACCTCCAATTAGTTGATACAAGAACACAGAAGCTAGAAGGCACTTTGTTTTAGTTTTCAAAAGTTGAAACAAGTAAAAAAATACCAGCACAAATTAAAACAAACTGGGATTTGGTGGCTCGGGGATGTTGTGGGTTTAAATTTTCAATTTTAAACATAATAAGAATCTACTGCCAAATAACATTGGCCTGAACTATACAAGGAAATAATGAATATTTCCCCCAGTGGCGAGACGGAGTCATGGAGAAGTTAAGGGGATTTCTGTTTCTAGTTCTAAATTATGACAGTTATCAAAGTCTCTTTCAAGCAACCTTATAATAGCAAAATATGGCAATGTTGATTTTTCTTTTCCATTGTTCAAATGGAAGGCTTTCTTATTTGGGAATAAAACAGAACTTTGATGCGTATGAATTATGACATGCACCAAACACAGTGGTTCTTCCAGTTATTGTTAATAGGGAAACAAAGGCAAAGTCTCACACCATATAAAGACGTAAGTGAAAGGGAAGTTTGTGTGAGCACACATATTTGCAACACACTTCGAGAGACCTCGAGACACTTACAGAGAAGAGACGGCGAGTACTGGACCCGCAATCATTTGGCAAAATGACAGGAAGTGTCCCGTCACGTCAGGTCAAAGGAAAGGCTTCCCCTGATTCAGCAGTGTAGAGGGAGGCGTTGTGAATCATAAAACTGGGTAGTGAAACCACTGGGAACACACACACACACACACCCTCTGCATGATCGTCCCTTTAGCAACACACCAATGTTCCTACGTCTCACTCAACATGAAAAATCAATACTAGGTTTTCAGCGCTGCAACGTTTTGTTTTCAACCTGTTGTATAATTTCAATTTGTTTTTGGTCCATAAAGGGTCAGAAAATGAAGAAAAGTGTGCTTCCCAAACACCAAAAATGACTATTCTCAAATGTCTTGTTTTGTCCAAGTGTTCCTTGATGTGAAGTGCTAAGACACAAAAACTATTCAAGTGAAAGTGACATCTAATGGTGAAACCAAAGAAACTGACAACTCCTCCCCTCAGTTCCCTCTCCTTTTCCAAAGTGTATCAGGTGATTATGGTGGCCTTTGCATACTATAAAAGTCCTTCAAAACTCTCAACTCTTCTCGCCTTTTTCCCTTTCGACTATGGTTTATGCATTGGGTTTATATGGGCGAAGCTGTTCTTTGTTCGAATAGTAAGCTTATGCTTCGTAAACATGGTTTGTCTGCAATGGCTGCTGTAGAAACGTTCCTTCATTCATTCATTCATTCATCTTCTACCACTTTATCCTCCACATGAGGGTCACTGCTGCCAATCCCAGTTGACATAGGGCGCAAGGTGGGAGGTACAGCAGTCCATCACAGGGCCACATTCAGACAACACAACCATCCACACTCACCTACAGTCAATTAGAACATCCAATTTGCCTAATCCCCAAATCTGCATGTTTTTTGGACTGTGGAGACACGGGGAGAACATGCAAACGCCATGCAGAAAGGCCCTTGTTTGACTGGGTCATGAACCCGGGTCAGTGCGAACCACTACACCAACTGTGTGGCCTGCCAAAGAAATATGGCAGTGCAAAATGGTAGACTTGAAAAGCAAGGCCCCCTGCCTCAAATACAAATAAACACACTTATTTTCTCCAAAATGTTACACACAGGACCTTTTGAAGGGTCCAAAACAACTTCTAATTTCAATGCACTTAATGTAATTCCTGCTCCTAGGAGTCTCAATAACAAAAAGACGTTGTTTGATGACATCGGCAAGTATTATGGGCTGATGGGAATTGTTGTCTTGTTGTCTGATTTGGTTCCCCTTTTGCGGTCCATTACTGACAAAAGGAAATAACAAAAGATTTTGTTCTTCATTGTGACATTGAATAGAACAATTGCCCCAGACGTTACAGTTAAGCTGGTGACGTCATTAAAAAGTTGATGAAAA
The DNA here is from genome assembly GCF_019176455.1 of Solea senegalensis. Classification (NCBI taxonomy): domain Eukaryota; kingdom Metazoa; phylum Chordata; class Actinopteri; order Pleuronectiformes; family Soleidae; genus Solea; species Solea senegalensis. The sequence goes on from NC_058021.1 coordinate 25,607,347, forward strand.
TGAATTATTGGATAGAAATGTGTATATCTAGGGATAAAAAAAAAAGAAGAACAAAACAAAACTAAATATAACATGTTACAGCCCAATAGAGTTTAAAATCCAGTCCACAGCTGCCAGCAGAAATGTTGTAAGAGCTGGATGACTGTAATAATCAGAGAGGTAGATTAAGAAAAGCCTCGAGTGCAGTTACCAACATGTGGCATCTTGGATTTGAGGCCTTATTGACTCATGAATTTACTCACATAACTTTCAATTGCCAATAGCAATGATGAAGCAAAGTCAACTTCTCATCGGGTAATAAGATCTATGTTTACGTTTCACTCTCAATGAAAATACCCGCACGAATCACACCTGGAACACGAAGCTGCCATGAGGAGCCTTGAATTACAGTGTTTGTTGTTGTGTCGCTGTAGGTGGGTTGGTGTTTGTGAGCAACACGTTTAGAGGTCACATGTGACCATCACGCACAAGTTTAAGCAGTGGACACTTACTCTATTAATAACCCAGCGACTGACACATCAAATTCACAGCATGGGTGAGCAAGAAAAACAACGCCACTCGGGTCGCTTCCTGTCCCTTTCTAAGATGACAACCACCTCCACCTCCACACAGACACTTACCAAAATCCAAAAACTGCTTGATGGAGAGCGGCGACGGGGAAAACCTGGAGTAATACTCGATTTTGGGGTTCGTGTTCTTCAGGAGAGACGTGAAGAGCCGCATTTTGAAAGTTGAATGGTGATGTCTGGATCTAGCTGCGAGCAAGAGGCTCCGGAAAAAACGACTGTTTCATCCCCGGTGCTGTTGACACAAAAACAGAGAGACAGACGAGCGGAGAGACGGACATACAGCCTTCCTCCGTCCACATTTGTCCCCGGTGGACGCGACGCGATGTGAAAAATAAATGTCCATCAGGTTACATGAGACAATTGTATCGGCGGGTAATCCGTCCACATCCACACTGATGGACTCGGATCAGCTCCACACCGTCGAGTCAGGCGGTACTAAACAGCCACGTCCGTTTATATTTTTCAAAGTAAGATACATGTTTTCACGTCCAACTGGTTTGCGTTTTAACACTTTAAAGCAGTTTATTTTGAAAGGCTTTTGTCAGTCTGGGTGTGTCTGAGCTACCTTGACGTTTTTGGACAGCACGTACGTTCAAGCCATGGATGTCTCAACCGCACTTGGCTACGGCTTCTTGATGCCCTGCAGTGATTGGTCCAAAACACGGAAATGAGTTAAACCAAGAATCTGATTGGACGAAAGCTTGTCAATCAATATTGTTTCTGGTACTTGTTTATCTGCCGGTATTGATGTACATATACATTAAAAACAGAATGTAATAAAAATACATATTTCCAATATAGACTGTAACTGCTGCAGTACTTTCACAAGTAATTCTTTAAATTCAAATCAGACCTTTTCATGCATGTCCTCATTTTACACATGTCACAGAGCAAGCACTAAAAAGCAGGAGAAACTGGTTTATAATAAGATTCACTTTTGAAAAGAGTCCCAAAACACTTATTTCTGTCCATACTCAATCTTGAAGGAATTCATTACATGGGTGAACATCATTCCTCACTTTTTACATGAGTTTCATTTGCTCTAGGTTGCACAGGTATTAATGGTATGTGGTTCTATTTCTCACAATACTTCATTTAAACCATTTTTAACTGAAGAGGAAAAGGTTCAGCTGTGAAAACACCTCTAATAATCTTGTTATTCCCTTTTTCCCTCCACATCCACTAAGTATACGATGGACCAAATCCATTTCTCTGTCACCATCATACAATGATTGTCTTTGAAAAACATATTTATAACTTTTACCAGAGGCCATTATTAATTTATGATGGCATTATTAATGATTCATAGCCTCATAGTCGATCACAAGGTAGATGTTGATAGTTTGAAGCTGCTTGGTGTCAATTGCATTTTGGTTTCTGCTGCCACCTAGCGGCACGATGTTACAATTGTGCATTTTTTAGGTGAATAACCGAGGGCAAATGCATAAAGGAGGAAGTTTATGATGCATTTTGTCCTAAATAAATGGATCCTAAATATAATTAAATTCAATTAAATAAGTCTGAGTATTTCATTATGCGTGTATATTCTTATTCTTATACTTCCACTCAGAGCACAGCAAATAAATAAACCAAGCAGATTAAGAATGTCAACATGTGTTTTCATTTATAAATGAGCAGCTATTTGCCAAAACATGAGCACAAAATGCAGGTTGCATTTTATAAATGACCAATTAGTAACAGCTCATTATTATATTTATATGAAGATTTGACTAATGTACCCCTGATAAACAATTGTTTACTTAATCCTGATTATATCAATGATTACGCTTGCTTTAATGTGTTCCACCTGTGTCAAACTGTGTGGTCTTCATCCAGTCCTGGTCCTGGGGTCGACCCACTGCCCTTTCCATCAGGTGTGCTGGAGCAAGGAAAGGGCAGTGGGTCAACCCCAGGACCAGGATTGAGAAACCCTGCTGTTTCAGAGTTCAACCTGTTCTTGATAGTGACACGTACAACCTATAATGTATGTTACAATGTAGCACATCACAAAATTTAAAATGAAACCATATTACTTTCTTATTTTGAGGCAAACAGAGGTTCTTTCTTTGAATATTCAGTGTGTGCACACTGCTGCGGCTGCATGTACTTAAAACACATCTTTGTATCCTCTATGCACAGAAATGGTAAACATCCCTTCCCACGCAAAGACAATATTAGTATTTTGGTTCATTAAGCCATCCCTTTATTTATGAAGCATCACTTTATCAAACCCAGTATTATGGGACACTGTGCCTCTTATGAATACATACTTGGTCTATGCCGAGAGAACAAACCCTGTTGAGAGTGATGTGACTGAGTAAATACATAAATGCTCCTTTTTTTTTTTACCTGTATAATAAAGAATGAATGTATAGCATCTGCCTCTTGCTAAACATTTGTGATCTTTTGTGATTTTTGTTTTGAAAAACATGCTAATTAATTTTGATCCATACTGAATGCCCATACGATTAGTTTATTGGTTTAATTCATATTTATTATATTTATTATATATCTCTTGATCAAATAAAGGCAGAAAAATAAAAATGACACGCACACACACACACGCACACACACGCACGCACACACACAGAGTTATCATGCAGACACAGGCACTGCAACCATCTTGGTGTTTTCATTGTCGTCATGTTCTTCTTCCTCAGGTAAAAGGTCGTACTGTCGTCGGTACAGCAGCCGAGTCACCAGTTTGATGATGAACATTTCCAAGATCAACAGCTGCTGACTCATCACTGCAATAAAGAAAGGGGAAAAAAAAGAAAGTTAAAGCGGTGAGAAGGTCAAAGGAGACTGTATCTCAGTACTTCCACTGAATCACTGTTGACTCACTGTATCCTCTGGCTGCTGCGGAGAACGGCGGCGTGCAAGCGATGGTTCCGTTTAACGCCAAGATGTTGATGATAGCCGTTTGTAGCTGGCTCAGGATCAGCACCAGCTACACACACACACACACTGTTGTGAAAATCCTGTAAAGCTTTATGAAAGCCCTATAACCTGACATGTTATTGGAGAGGGCCGTTTACTTAGAGCCAGCCTTTTATGCACCAAGGTTATAAAAGTTTTGGATTTCTCATTAGTTGTACTATTTATTTAGTGTTGACTTAAAATGAGCACGGGCTTGCTAGTTTTTATTAGTTTTTATTTTTGTAAATGCTTAGTTTTAGTTTAGTTTTTCAAGTACAGGTACAAGAGTAAAAAAAAAGGTCATAATAAGTATTGTGTGTCATAAAAACCCAGCAAAAGATGCCATTTGAAAAAGAATATATTAGACAAATGAACAACCATCCCTGAATCTAATATAACAGTCTACAAGAAAGTAGACTGAAGTGTAAAATGTGCATCATACTGCTGAGAGGGGATGCAGTTAGTAAATGACATGTAATGTAATGTAAAGTTAGTGTGAAAGTTAAAAATCAAACAGCCAACAGACACACATGAACAGAACATAAATCATAATAATAATAATGGATAACCCTCATGAGACACAGCTACTAACAACAACATAATGTTTAACTTGCACAGCCTTATGTCCCACTTTGTAAACTAATTGAAAACATTTTATCATAAATAAATTAAATAAAAACCTTTCAAAATGTCCGGCAGAGAAAAAAATAAATACACTTGAACCCAAAATCAATTTACAAAGCCGAAAACTAAGCACATTTTTGCTACAATTTTAGTTAGTTGTAGTTAGTTTTATAAACACACAATTCTGTTTCAGTTAGTTATTGTTGTTGTTTTTAAAAAGAAAACAAACAAAACAGAACAAAACTCTCTTATTTTTTCTTCAGTGAACGAAAATGTTTTCTCAATTTTAGTTTTCGTTATTTCGTTCGTTTTCGTTAACTGCAATTGTTAGAAACACTCTTCTGTGAACTGATGAACAATCATGCACTAACCTTTTGTTATAACACTGAAGTTGTGAGTAATAAGTTCATGACTTTAATTTTAGTATTGCTGACATATGACTGTATGTGTGTGCAATAACCATGTGAGGGGAAAGTATGTCTTGCAAGATTAAACCTTTGTCAAAACTTGACATCCCGTTTCCTCGTCATTGGCAACATTTTCACTTAAATAACACAATAATAACTTATATATACCATGTGTACACAGTCCTCTTATGTGCCTACACTATGTGCTTCTTCTGGGAGGGACTCACCTGGTACATGGCGTACTTGGGAACGATCTTTAGCGTCCGTAGAGTAACTCTCAGGTGCATGAACATGATTGCTACAGGCCACAGGGCTATGATGGTCAAAATGCCGACAAACGGGTTGATCCATATGGCAGATCCTGTTATTTCCAACTGGAACGATGTCGCACATGCAGAGGAGGAAAGAGACAGAATGAGAGAATGAAGGTAGGAAGGAGAAAGACAGGGGAGTGATTGTGGGGTTTGGTTTTTTTTACACTTCATCTGCATTTCTGTATTTACTGTAAATCATCATATACACTCACTCAAAAAGCTGGCACAATAAATACATTTAATAACGCTGAAAGACAATAGTGCGAAGGGATGCCACCCAGAATTTCCATTGTAATCAACTCACGTCAGCCACATCAAAGGTGCCGTTGGTCCAGAGGACAATGGAGAGGATGGTGAAGACAGTCTTCAGGAGGGCAAACTGGAAGGAGCCAAGTTTGAGCAGGAAGAGCGAACGCCTGGAATTTGAACAGAGGAAGTTGCTTCATGGTAGTCACGAAATCTCTTTTTCAGACTTGTTGAACTTGATTATGGAATGAACCGCTGGCCCGTGGCTTTCCTCGATCATCAGAACAGGATGTTTTGAACAGAATAGACTTGGGCAAAACTTTACCGACATGAAACAATACCGATTGTCCCTCTGAGGTTCAACTGACTTTTCTGCTGTGGTGTTTCCCATCAACATTGTGTGCCACAGGCAGACTTTCATTTTCTACTGAACATACTGTATATCACATGAGCAGTGAGCGGGAGTGCCTTCAGCTGAATCCAATAATGTCCAATACTGTAGTCAGTGGGTTTACACAATCTCCAAACATTACATCAGAGTGAATCTGTGTTCAATTAGCAGTGCAAGATGTTCCAGCAACCGGCCCACTTATGCGGGGATTCACCAATATTACTGACAAGTAGCACAGTGTTAAAAACATGTGCAAATGTGTTCAACAGAAGCATTTTTTTCCTTCAAATATTTGTGTTTTTATTGTGCTGTTTCTTAGATGTGGGCGGTAGCAAGAAACAGTGCTGTTATTGGGCACAATATGTCTTTATTTCAGCTTTTAAGACAGAAAAAAGCTGTATGTTTACCGTGTGATGGCGACGAACGGCAGGCAGAGGCAGCAGCAGCAGCACGGCCCTGTGCTGATCTTCAGTTTGTGTCTCGTGGCGCGCTTCAGGAAAGCCTGATCGCCACCCACCTCCTCCAGCATCAGGATCAGGAACTTGAAAACCACAATGGCAAAGTAGCTATGACCAGATAAGAGAAGGAAAGGCAGGGGGAAAAAAACAAATTAGGAAGTGAGGAAGAGGAGGTGGGAGGAAGAAAGAAAGAAGGAAAGGAAAAAAAACAAAACATGTGAAAACGGACGAAGCATAGAGCGTCCAGAGAATATAACAAAACTGAATGTTTTTCATAAAGCTCTTGGCAGATAATGAGGGTCAAATTTCCCAAGTGTGATCTATCAATGTGGGGCTGTGTCAGTGAAATAACACACAGCACTGTGAGAGAGGGAAAGTGAGAATCGAGGGAACCCACCAGGCGGAGAACATATCAGTAAACATGGTGGCTCTCGGGATCCACATTCCCAGACACGACATGGTGCCGATCACCTGGAAAAGAGAGAAGTTGTTGCCATGAGAACGTATGATTTATCTGGGGTATCTTATACAAAAGTATTTGGACACTTGACCATTACACCAATAGGGACTAAAATAAATACATATACAGGACTTTTTATGGAGCAAAAACAGCATCCACACTTCTTGGAAGACTTTCCATATCATTTTTGAAGTTGTTTCTACGGATATTTGTGCTTCAGTCATTCTGTAGAGCATTTAAGAAGTCAGGCACTGATGTTGGACGAGAAGGCCTGGCTCACAATCTCTGTGCCAGTTCATCCCGAAGGTGCTCGATGGGGTTGCGGTCAGGGATCTGTGCAGGCCAGTCAGGTTCTTCCACACCAAACTTGCCAAACCAACCATGTCTTTAAAGTCCTTGCTTTAAAGTCACGTTGGACTAGAAAAGGGCCCAAACTGAAACTGTTGGAAGCATAACATTGTCCAAAATATCTTGGTATGCTGAAGCATGAAGATTGTCCTTCATTGGAGATAAGGGTTCTAGCCCAAAGCCAAACAGGTGTGGCCAAATACTTAGTCCACATAGTGTATGTTGATTAAACCAGTGAAACGGGTGTTTCATCTTTTTGTATGAAGCTGTGTGTGTGATAGTCTTACCGGTGCTGCCCCATTCACCCAGATGATCACGCTCTTCTTATTGGACGGCACTTTCCTATAGACGTAGATGCATTCTTCTATGAAGAGCAGCATGGACACAGCTGCCATGAAGGTGAGGATGGAGTACAGGATGATGCCAAAGATGTCCAACTCTGGAGACAATGACGAGAAGGTTAAAGCAAAGCTTATCCCACTGGCAACACATGGAAACAAATATTGGAACGCATCCAAAACAAAAAAGAGGGAAACATAACTCAAACTCATTGACAGTTTGTTAATGTATAAGCCGGCGGTGTCCTGATGCTCCTGCAACTTGTAGTTGGATGCACATTGGAAAACACTACAATGTGGTTACACTGGAAACAGTAGAGCAAAAGCATGCTATAACATTTTAAACCACCTTCTGAAATATTTAATCAAATTTCATTTTGAAGTAATATGCAGTCCGAGTGTAAACCGTGTGCGTGTGGTAATCAAAAGCAGCACAGTTGCTACAGATGATGTCCATGATCTTTAGAACCATATAAAAACAATGCTGAGGTTCATTATTCCTTCATAAAAGTCAAATTATGATGAAGGAAGTCAGTTATGGTGTGAGTGGGGGCCATGCATAGGAAGCAGCTGGCAGAGAATCACTTATCAGGAGACATGTGTCTCCCATTGAATTGTACAAACTAGTTCTAGGAAAGGTGATGACAAAGCAGGAGTTTTTCTCGAAATGAAACAGGAAAGGTTGAGTCAATGGTTTCAGCATGTTGCCCTTGGGTTTTCTGACAATCGCGTCATTTATTTGCTAGAATCCAAAGTCATTATGGCGCCACGGTAAAGTCAGTACAGTGAAACATAAACATCCTTGATGTTTGATGGGCAAACAAACTTTCCCAAGACAGGAAGAGTCAAACATCATCGACTTCATCACTCAGTGAGTGGAGGAGTGTAATCAGATGGACCCGGTCAAAACCATTCTCAGCAGATAAACACATGCAAGAGCCACGTTCTGTCACTTTCACCTGGCCTGTCGTGTCACACCTGATTCAAGTCAAAAAGATGATCGCTTAGTTTAGACAAACAAAAGTGGCTATTAAATGTGCATTAAGAACATTTCTTCATTACCAGACATTACCAGAGAGAGATGATGAATTGTTCTTCAATGAAAAAATCAGTTGAACCGGACATTAAGCAGTCTTTAACCTGCCAGCCCGTGAATACAAAGTCCACATAATGTCAGGTTGAGGTGACGTGTAAAGAGAAAAAAAAATTCACATAGTGTAATGTGTCTCCAACTGTTCCAACTACATCCTCAATTGTATACATTAACCAAACATGATCCAGACATATAGGAACATTAATTAATGCAGATCCTTTGTATTTATTTTCAAATAGGTGTGACCAACATTTCCACCAGTGACACTATTTCTAAAATTACCCAAAGCACCTCTTTGGCATTCAGTTCAGTAATTTGTTTCGTCTTTGGTTGACATGACTGTATATTGGCTGGGCAATTGTAGAGCTTACAATTATTGTTTATTATAATGAATATAAGATGATTTAGTATTAGGCATTTAGCAATCTACCACACCAGTATCAATAAAACATGCTTTAAGTGTGTTTTACTTCATTTTAATTACTTTGCTGTATGACATTTGGGTTGGTTTCAATCATAATTTAGTTTTAATAATAAAGTGGCAAACATGCACACAAGTGAAATTGACAAAACAAAACACACATAAAGTAAATAAATAACAAATTACACTAATTGTCATTGAGTGCAAATACTGAAATATGAGGCCTGTATGCTGACTGGCTGACACTGGATACTTGGTGTATTACCTGCTATACTATAGGTCAGATCAAAGAAACATCATTTATTTAATTGTATGCCTTATTATTATTATTATTTTTTATCTATTGTACATATTTTACAGCAATTAAATTTAAATAATATGTAAAGGATAAACAGTGACTTGTGGCTTGAAAACATGGACATATAGTTTCGAGGTCTGAGTGTGTGAGAAGTGAAAATCACAATGAAATTAAATAATCCAACGTTCGCGGCACCCAAATCTAGTGGATTAATGGATTAACCAGGTATTCATTTGCAAACTAAAAACCGAGTTTGGCATGTGAACAGATTACATTCTTAATTTGGCTCTAAATGTAATCTCGACTAGGATTAGGAGTATGAAAGTCCTAATGTTTGTTTTCATTCCTGCTGCACATTTCTGAACCAAGTGAGAAAAGTTCAATTGAATAAGTTTGTCTTGCGTTGACAAAGACAATGAGGATGACTAATTGAATAACTGGGGGAAACCATCGTCCCCACAGCAGTGGGGGTAATTCCCACAGTGGTGTCCCGATTTTCTGTCAATCTGGACCAGTTCCTAGTTTCTCTTTTCCCCCCTGTTACCACAGTTGTTCTACGGCTGAGACAGAAATCACATCAAATCACAGCGGAAGTGTTTTCTCCCTGATTACTCACTGAGGATGATGTCCATTGCAAGAGGAGGTTTCTCCCTGCAGCTCGGGTCAATGGTTCGGTTGGATCCATTATTCATCGTGAATGCCCTCTCGTCGGATTATTACAACCAAGTGAGAAACTTTGTCCGGTGACTGATATCCAGCCTCAGCCTCGCTCACATCCACAGGCGCGCTGTGCGTAAAGTGTGCCTGGCGCTCCTTTCCTCTCCTCTCCACAGGTCCAAAGACAGCGTCCTGCAACTCCCCATGAACAAATACCCCCCGGACCCGCCTCCCTTTCTCCCCCTTCACTCCGTCTGCAAATCACCAGTCTGAGGATTGACAGAATTTACTTTCCTCCATTCAAGGTGAGATTTACATTAGGAATCACTGATTGAAGACATATGCTTACGATAAAAATGACTTTTGATAAGGAAGTAACACTGTGACAATAGTTAGTAACAGCATGGTAATAACAATGGTCATAAGGGAGGATGGATTTCAGTTTTATTATAGTTATCAATGTTGCTGTAGGTAATTAGTATTCATGGCTGTCTCATTACCTCATGACCAAGCTTTGGAAATAATAGATTGTCTTGTTGAAGAACACGATTCGGTCATATGATATGATTAAAAACAATAAATATGGTATAAAATACAAATAAATAAATAAAAATAACATGGCATGGTTAAAAGTATAGTATGTCCTTATTGACTCACTTGTACCATGGTATTACCAAGCTGGAAACTGATTGATGCCATTGTACAGTAATGTAAAGTGTTACCAACGTTTTTAGTATATATATAAAAAAATAATTGCATATTTGATTTGTTGTCACCTGACTTGGAATTTGGATTTTGGTTTGTTGAACTTACAGTGTGAAGCCTTTATGTCACATTCTGTACAACATGTATGATCATCTGCTCGCTTTTGTCAGCTATTTAAAGAAATGACCTCGCTTTATTCCTTAATTTCACTATATTACAGGGAGATTAGAGTCTCTTTAACGAGTAAGACCTATATAACTATATAAGCTCAACAACAAATAAACACATCAGAAAACATTAGGGAAAAAAAGTAAGGACAAGGCAAAGATTCATCGATACACAAACTCCGTTACACAAGAAAAACAACAACAACAGAGTGAAGGATGGGACAATATGCAGTTGAACTGACATTATGTATGTGTGTGTATGTGTGTGTGTGTGTGTGTGTGTGTGTGTGTGTGTGTTTGGTCTAGAAGAGGGTATTGACTGGAGCTCTTGGACAAAGCCGGCACTCACATCACATGCTCCCCTGTCTCCATAGCAACGTGGTATCGTCATGTGAGGCATTTGCTGCAAACCTTTTCACTCCCTTGGCTCCATGTGAACATTTTTCCACTACGCTGAAAGAGTCAGAAACCTCAGCGTACACTGTACACTTCCTGCTGTGAAAGGCTCCAGATTACTTGTAAAAGGTTCAGGAATGAAGAGTTATGACTGGTTGGGGTTGGGGTTAGGGTTTAAAGCAGTAGTGCGTAACGTTAATGTCCTTTATATTTAAACCATTGTAAAGATGTTTATCAGCTCCACATGACTCTCTGTCAGTGTGTTTACACGCACATTTTAATCGAGCTAAGGCCGTAGTCCGACTAAGACAGGCGATCGGACAACTTGCAATCGATCGGACAACTTGCAATCGATTTATTGCCCGAGTATGTCTGACTCCGCCCCCGTAGGTGGCACTGTATCTCTCTATGTAGTGCATATTGAATCAGTTTCCTCTTGACCTTTACGTCACAGGAAAACAAACAGAGAACAGCGAGAGGGACGGTCTACACGTTACTCGTGATACAATTTAGATCGAGCACGGCTCTCGTGGTTGCTTTGTTGTCCAAAGAAAGGCGCCACCGCCGCCATTTATACATCATCTACTTCTACGTCCGGGTCAAAGACTGGGAGGGTCCGACTCCAGTCCGACTAAGCGTATACATGCAGAAGTAATCGGACTATGAATTACATTATCCAGGTATATTAGTCCGACTAAGTCCAGCTTGATTTTAGTCAGACTAGCTTGACATTAAGAAAACGGAATTATTGTCTCAGTCTGACTAAAATCAGATTTTTAACATGCATGCAAACGCATCGTGTGTTTTCTACATTCATTCCACTGCAAAGAGGAAAGAGTGATATGAGTCTTATGTCAAGTCAGAGCCAGATCTGTCAATCAGGTTGAAGTGTGACTGAAAAGAAAGGTGCTCAGAAGTGAATTATTACAAAAAAAAACCCAACAACCCCACAGTAATTCAGTAAATGTGATGACAAATACTGTAGGTAGATAGGTCTCACCAGTTCATTTTATGCCTGTCCATTCAGGCAAATCTTGGCTTCGGGAAGTTAAAACTGGGTGAAGGCCTTTGTTTTTCTGAAGCTCTGAGATCCCAGTTCTTTATCCCTGCAGGTACATGTGCAGGCAGATTTAGGACATGATTAATCGAGGTGTATATATCATTTAAAAAAAAAAAAAGACACTATGATGCGTGACACAAGCCCTGCCCAGTATTGCACCCTAAGAATTTAGTGGTCATACAGTCATGGTTTTCAACGCGTTCACCAGTGTTACACAGTTGAACAGTATGTCTCGTCCTTACGTGCCGACTGAATCATTTGGATCAAGTCTGTGCAGCTCCTTGCGTCAAGAGCCACTCCTTGAGAACCAGTCACAATACGCATTTACTGAAAAGATACCCATGAGACAGTTGCGTATGTCTTTATTTCTACATTTAATGATGAATTGATATTGCAAAATAATATCAATATCTTAAGATAGCAGCAGCTGACCAACTGACCAAAAAATGTCTCCCTGATCACATCATCCGGTGACATTTCAACACTCTTACTTCCTGCTCAGGGACACTATTGGTTGTGTCTGCCCGTACCGATGTTATTATCTACAATCGCCTTTTAATTCTGGATGTTGCCTTTAATGAATAAACCATCAAAAGCCTTCCTTGAAACTGCAGCTTTGGCCCTGGTTGTAGGTACAACTTGTTTGGTTTTCAACAAGTCTCTATTTACTCTCCTTGAAAGGCTGACACTGAGGTCATTGACTTGAGAGTTGATATCTTCACCGTGCATGGCCACGATACTATACTCACACACACACAGGTTTGCACAACTATTCTTCTTAGGACACTGCATTGACTTGCATTAATTTGTACAATAAAACATCATCCACAACCTTAATCATAAACAGTTAATCCTTAACCCTAACCTAACCACAATTCAAATCGTAGCCTGAAACTTAACCAGCTTCTCATAAATGAGGTTCTGCCTCATCAGGGCCAGGTTTTGGTCTCCATGAGGACGACTGGTCCTGACTTCCCGATTACAAAATAATTACCACACTATCACCGTAGTGTTACTGAACTGTTAAACCCATTTTTATTCCTTTTTTATCCAATGCAGCACTGAATTACTGACCTTGGTATTTTGCATAATAAAAAAAATACCTTGCCCAATGAGCTGCGTTCATCTGCAGAGCAGATGTGATACCTCAGAATTCTTCTAAATTTGACACAGCGAGCAGAGCAGTCAAGAAGTGTTGCAAAAGCAGGAGTCAAGGCCCTGGGTGTCAGATATGCATATAACAAAGGTGAAGGTTTATCCTAAGTCCACCAAGGTCATTGACTCTTCCCAAACATTGTTGACACAACATAATTAGTCTGTTTCACATGTGCAATTGAACTTATCAAAAAGTAATTTTTTTGTGTCTCCTAAGCAGTGTAGAGTGCTGTTACTACCAGCCTCTGTTCCCAGGAACAGGGATTTGCAGCATGCAGATGCTCACGATGAGTGGCTGTGTGTTCTCTCTGTGTTTCCTCAACACAGTTAGCATTAGAAATATTATTTCAATTTAAAAAGTGTGGAATTTAGGAGAATTAGATTTGACAAATCTGTTTTCTCCTGGGCTTTGACTTAAAGTTGGGGATTGGGTTGCAATTTAGTTTAGTTTTAGTTTAGATGTATGGGCCAGGTTTTGACAAGCAACTTCATATAACTAAAATATTATATTTATTGTTTTGTTGTCTGAGTTTTAACAAGTCTTTAAATTGTCAAGTTCCACTGGGATTCTTTGAAGCATGGTGCGGCTTTTAAAAAAGGCTGACCATATATTGTTATTTTTAACCATGTAAATTACCACATTGAAATCCAGGACTAACCTCCTCCCTTACTGCCCCAATCACCTGTGGAGCACCCCAAGGCCCAGTTGCAGGGTCCTTTAATTTTGACTTTTACATGGCCCCCATAGGCTCAATCTTCTGTAAAGACAGTGCACTCGTGACATGGAGGATTGCATCTACATGGCATCATTCTTTTGTCTTCAAAGAGTGAAATGCTGAATGCCAAAAATAACGAATGAATGAGTAAGACAGCTGTCTTCATAATCACTGTGAAACTCATGTGTTAAGTCATGCATCTCCCATTTCTTTCACTGTTTTCCCCACCTTTCCTTGTAAAGCAGCATTGCAAACCATGAGTTACCACTGCAATAACCTCAAGGCTTGATTTTTGCAACTCATAACACCTGGATGGGAGCCAGTCCTCTTTGTTTCACATGCACATGACACAAAGCAATAAACCACAAATAAAATAAACATTTGTACATATTTTGATATTCCTTGTATTTTATCAATACCATTCATACCTTTTTCTATTGATATATCCTTACTTACCACTGCTTTCCCTTCAAACTAAAATGTGTACAACACACAGATCAACTCTGGTTGTGTTAAACACGCTACTTCACTACACGTTAGTAATTAAAACTTGGGGCAGCAATATTAGACTGGCGGTTTAAAAAAACATTTATTGTTAATTTCACTTTACTTGTGTAGAGGCATGTACTTCATTCACAAAATATGAACAGTCAAAATTAATCAGACAAGAAAAATATATGTAGTATTTTCCTTACATTATCAATATATATATATATATACATAGACACATTGTAAAATAGGACATTGAAACAAAAAGAAAGCGGGAACAAATGCGGCAAAATAAGCACGTTACTATCAGCTACATCTGCACAATGTACAAATACAGACGTATAATGTGTTTGAAATCAGACTGACATTTTCAGATCCTTGTTATGGCTTAATTTACCAAGTTAAACAGACCGGGGTAAAGCTAAATTAAATCATGACACACCTGGTTTTAGATGGAAATGTCCCCCCCAGTCTGTTTTACCACCATAATCCCTGTTATCATGTTAAAACACGTTTTGAAAGAGGTTGCCATGCTTTAAAGCATTAGTCACACAGTTATGTATGTACAGACAAGTAAAAATCGAATGGCCGCACAGAAGCACTTCTCTCAAGACGACATAATACAGAAAAAACAAAACTCAATAAGCGTTACAAAACACACACACACACACACACACACACACGCTTTAGTCTCAAGGCCAAACAGCCCAGAGGCAGAATAGAGGCAATTTGTAAAAGAAGACGTCAGGTCCAATGTTTCAGAATCAGTGGTTGTAGGTAATGAGTAAATCACAAGGCTCCTTTTACATGATACTGAATTTGTTTTGTTTTTGTCTTTTTCCTTTCACTAAATATTGAAATGTGAGGTTTAGAAGACGAACACATGATCAAAACTTAATCTTGGCAAGGATCATGACTCCAGGCAGCAATTTGGTCTGCTAATCTGAGCTCGAACCACAGCGTGTACTAGACCGTGATGTTGCACACGTGAACAAATATCCTCCAATCACATGTTTGTGAAGAGTAGTTATCAATACACTTGGGCTCAAGAGGTCAAACACGATTGGAGGAATAAAACGTAAACATAAAAGTCCAAAGAGGTGGGCTGTTCTTTAAACACTACCATCACCGTTGTCCCGTCTGTGGTACGATCAGCACTATTAACGATAACAATTACTAAGAAATACACTGTACAACACCACAAACTCACTCTATATCATAGAAACAGTTGTAAACTTGTACATCACCAGAGTGACAGATTGGGTCTAGTTAGAGGGACGCTCCTCCAGCAACGGACAGGGACGTGATGACACACACATACACACACACACAATAACATATATTCACTGCAATGTGACTTTCTGAAAAGTTGCATATAAATGACATAAATTCCTTGGTAATGGCTGTAGCTCATTCGATTTGGTTGGTTGAGAAAATGTCCATTTGTTTACGGATATTCACGCACGGTGAAATGTGAAATGCAGCCCAATTATCTTTCTGATACCTTGACAAATTTGGCTGAGTTTACATAGCGGACGTCCAACGCTGACACGAAACAATTCACTGTTATATCTCATTTAAACCTCCTACAGCAGATCAAGTGGGTTCAATTCACTTTCATTTTTAAATAAAAACATAGACAAATTTATCACAGGAAATTGACAAATAACACGTGATGAAAACACTTCGCATTCAGGGAAACTGCACCAGCAATTCAGACTGAAAGTGAATTGAACCCGGAATCAGACGTTGAGAGAACACATAACACTTCCATCTAAATGAGGGTGAATAACAGAGTTGTCGCCATCTGCCAGCCAGCACTGGTATTGCAAGGACATCATAACACAAGCCACAGGACAGGCAGGACAGATGAAACTTTTGAGAAAAATAATGTGCTACAAATACTGGTAAATAGAATTTGGTTTTTGATGACATCGGCCAGTGTGGATTAGATAAAGCTCGGATGCTGTAAACACTTCAAGGGTCAGAGGTCCTGACAGGTCAGCCCTTATTTGGCAACGAGTGTTGGTGTCTTAGTAAAGGTTGAAGCACTGAGTTCGAGAGAGGACAGCATGTAGATATTATGGGCTAAGCGTCTGATGACGTGAGAAGAGGTGAGGTGAAGGTGTTGAGCGCATTGCACTGTCATGAAATGTACCTCCCAGGTTATATTGTCCATACACAAGCAGCATGTTGTCAGCAAGGTGGCCACCGAAAACGCGTACAGCTGATTCTTTTAGTTTCTGTAAAGAAGTGAAGACGGACACTTACACAGTTACACACACACACAATGCCATAAATCACATGATCATTCATCTGTTTAACCTGGGATGCTTTTTGGACATGATTTAAAAAAAGAAAAAGAAAGAAGCAGTACTTGTGTTTGATGGATACTGAT